>NW_004567102.1:40759046-40767084 GCF_000260355.1 Condylura cristata
AAAAAAAAAAAAAAAAGAAATGAACTAATACTATTCCTATCTAATAAGCTTCAGTTAACAGAGCATTCCTAGAGAAAGATACTGGTAAGTTATTTTACACTCATTCATTTATCTGTATCTCCACTAACATTATATGTTATGACACAACAAGTGTGGCAGCTTATTTTGGTTAAAATTAAGAAAATTCCTATTTTAGAAGGATATTTTTATTTTTATTATTTTGCCCACATGATTGGTTGATTCCTAAAATAAACTAGCCAGAAAAGATGCCACAATTATATGGGACTCCTGTTAGATTAAAAAATAATCATTGAAGTTGTCTGTAGATATCTCATTAATATGGCAATTAAAAAAAGTTCCTTGCTTCTCTCATGAAATGGGCATCTAAGGTAAATAAGTGGGAAACTATGTCCAGAGTTCTATGGTTTGAGGAAGACCTGGAACATCCCTTGGGCATAGATCTACACAGATGACAGAAGACAGAATCATGCTTCACCAAAAAGGAGATGGGAGAAAAATACTGGGAGGCTGAAGAATAAAATAAAGCACACAGTTGTCAGGATTATCAGACACACAATAGTAACTAAACAAACCCTGCAAATCTGAGGAAAGAATTTAATCTACCAGATGGAGAGTGTGAAATTAGCAGGAAAGGGAACACAGTGAATCACAGTGAAGGATTTAGGGTGTCTGGGTAGCAGGTGTATTGAGGTGACATACATCTGAAATGTGTGAGCCTACACCGTTAAGTTATCCACACTGTTGGAAACTAATGTAACACACACACTAAATAAATAAATAAATAAATAAATAAAAGAATTTAAACAAATAAAGTTATTACTCTGTTGATTTTGAAACTAAATTTGCTGTTTGGCAGAGCAAATAAAACCCACTAAGTCATGCTCTGACAAAGATAAATAGATTGAGGATAGCAGTGGGTATGCTTCATTTCTTGAGAGTTACCTAATGACTTAAAATTTTTAATATATTCAGAAAATGATGTGAATGAAAATATCTTGTAGACATCAATATAAATGTGATACTTTTTATTTGTTAAAACATATATGCACTTAGGAGTCCAAATTAGTCCTCTCTTACGGTTATGCTGTTCTTTTTTTTAAAGTATTAAATTTAACAAATCTGGAGGAGGAGTGAGGCTAACAAAATTAAAAAGGAAGTGACAGGAGGAAGCTGTTTAGAAAGTTGAGGAACATCCAATGATCAATTTTACAATCAAACGAGGCCTCTAGGGGCCTCCTTGGTGGCCTATGGGTTGAGTTTCAGCATTATCACCACCATGTCTTCAGCTCGATTCCTGGCCAGGGAGCTACCCACACTTGGCAATATATTTCAGTAGGAAAGTAAGAATGATGCATACTGCTCACCGCTCTGTCTCTGATGAATACTCTAACCCCTGCACCTCTGACCTACATCTGAGTTCTTCTACAAAATAAACACTTTAATTTTTTTTTTTTAAAGGAGACTTTGGGCCCTCCCTGGTGGTGCAGCGGGTTAAAGCACAGCATGAGTTTGATCCCTGCCTGCCCAGGAGATCACAGGGAAAGGCAGACCTCTCCTGACCAGCCCGCTGCTCCCCTCAGCAGTGTACTTCATTGATCTGCCTGTTCTGCTCCCCACTCTGTCTCTGGTGAATCCTCTCACCCTCCACATCTCTGGCTTGTACCCCAATTCTGTATGAATAAATAAATAAATCTAAAAAGAAGAGAGAGAGAGAGAGAGACCTCTAAAACCTATTTTTAAGAAAAGGGGCATAATGTCCCTCATATTGCATATTTATGCAGGAATCTAGAAAATTGGAACATTTGAAAATACATATACAAAATAACTTGAGCATAAAATTTATTGTTCTAAATCATCAAGATTATTTTCAATATCTTTAACTCAAAATAATGTGAAATGCTATATTTAAATCCCTTATGAAAGTAATTTGATAAACTAAGCACTTGTAAATTAAACAACAATTAGAAATTTGTATAAGATTTTACTGATAATGAAATGCTATTATACCACAAAAGGATATACTTTAAAAAAAAAAAAAAACTCGTATTATAAAACCAGAGGAAAATAGTGCCCAATGAATAATACACGTTTTGTTTTCAATGACTATTAAGTTTTATGTGTTTTGTAAATAAGAAAATAAATTGTTTTATAATAAGAAAGAACAAATTTGATTACAAGTTTTAAATTAATTGATCAATTCCCATTTTTCCACATTGGTAAATTTTTAGTAAATTGGACTAAATGTGACTATGATTTGCCTGATGGAAAATAGATTCATGAAAATTTAAAGAGAGCATAATTTTTATATCATCATTTCAATAGTTACCAAGTTTTCTTAATTCTTCTCGTTCATCTCAGGTGAGTGAGCATCGGTAGCCTTACAATGTAGAGCACCTGAGCTAAGAGGAACATTTCCCAAATTCCTCAATTTGATTTCTTTTATAAATAAATTATAGTTTAAATCTAGCTCAACACTTTTCTAAAATATAAAATTCAGGCTTTCATAATAAAATTGGAGACAATAAAATCCATTAATTTATGAACGATTAGAGAGAAGATCATCACAATGCTCGACTGTTGTATACCACATTAACAGCCAAGCTGCCCTAACCTCCTCCTCGCAAGTGAGCTGTCTAGATGCACAGGGCAGCAAGCTCCAGAGGGAAACTGGCAATTGTTTGATTCACTCGTATAGAACTACAGTGGCATCTGGAAATAACTTAGAAAGTGAGTGTGCTTTTGGTATGGAAAGGCTTTCATTCAAACAGAGTTAAAGATGAAACAATTTAAATGGACAGAGAGAATGCAGTTGTTTTGTTTTTATACCACTTCCTATTGACTATGACACTTTCTCAGGATGTAAATTCAGAGCACAGAGGCAGCATTGTTCTAATAGAGAGTTTCCAATATGTTTGTCATTTGTCACATGTAGCACATCTGCTACAGTCAAAGTATGGCAAATTGATGCTCCCCACTTCATTAAGTTCCAGAGTATGGAGAGGTGATCAGTGTAGTATCATAAACAGAAATAGCATTGTATTTCATGGTTTCCAATCATCAAACAATGAAAATTTTTTAAGGATAACTCTTGTCTCTACCTGGTGCCCATACGTTTCCAAATATAAGAAGATCACAAATTCTGATAGCAAATAGTTATGTACGGTATTATTATTTTTATAAGTCAAATATTAGCAACTTTATAATCAAAGTGCTTAACTCTTCATATGTAACATGCTAAGATGAGGCATGTTAAATTCTAAATGGGATTTTCTTTTTAAGAATCATGACTTAAAAATCACAGATGGTTGAAACAGTAGGAGTCAAACCACAGAACTAATTCTGAGTGACCAGTCCTTGAAAAGAGGACAGTCCAGTTGAGAGACTAGCACAAGCTGAGCTTACCACACTTTGAGTAGTCGAGGAGAAAATTGGGGAGAAGACTAAAGAGCAAAAATTACAGTTTAAGTAAATGAAATTCTTTAAAATGAGCATATTTTTCAAATAGTTTCCAATATGTCTGTCGTTTCTCTTTTCGCTCTAAGAAGAGATAAATGATATGTCTCTTCCCATAATAGTTAAAACAAAAATAAATTGATTATGGAATAATTATATCAAGAGTTACAGACCCCTTGTTATCTGTATAGGTAAGGCATCCAGCTTGTTTCTGGCAGAATAATATATATTGAATTGTGTACTCCAAAATGCATATATTAAAACCCCATCCTCAATGTGATGATTTTGGAAAGGGGTTTTGGGGAGGTAATTCAATCTGGATGAGTTCATGTGGGTGGGGCCTTCCTGGTGGAATTAGACCCTTATAAGAAAAAACAAAGGCACCAAATAATCTTTTATCTTTCTTTCTCTCTCCCCAATCCATCACCAATACCGGGTTGTGAAGACATAAAGAAAGTTGCCTTTCAAAGAAGAGACAAAATTGGATTTCTCATGTTCTCATCAGCTTCCAATCTCAGGCATCTAACCTCCAGAACTGTGAGAAAATAAATTCTGTTGTTTAAACCACACAATCTACAGTATTTGTTATGGCACCCCAAGATAACTAGTATAAGAGCAAAGTAGATGATGATATCAGGGTGTAGTTAGGAATATATAAAGAGCTCCAGAGACACCTCCTCAAGTTTCCAAGTGATATTGAAGACTTATTTTTTCTTTTGCATGTGAATTTTGGCATTATGAAAGGAATCTACAGTCTTGCCCGATTGCATTATTTGTATGATGTTCCCATTTGTGATGCACATGGGTGAGTTTCCCATCAATAAATATAACCATTGTGCACCATTGGTGGAAAGAACTATTTCTCAAGACATATTTTAGTGTAAAAAGAAAAATAAAACAATGATTCCAACCATTGCCTACACATGGAAAAAAAGTAAGCCTCAGTAAAGAAGTCCCACCCTCTCCAAACCCAAAATGTTGATTAAAAGTCTGGTATGATTCAAATATTAGACTAATGATTTAAAGCAACATCTAAGTTACAACAATGAAATTACACTGGTCTAATTAACAAAGGAAAAAATGAAAATTATAGTAAAACAAATAGATTTTTATTGATGAAGTCTGCTAACACACTAAGAGTAGATAGCCACAAGTTGTTGGTGACAAGTATTAGTGTTATTAGTTATAACTGCATTTTTATATTATGAATACTTCCTGGAATATTTATTGGTTATCATTTATGTATCTTAGAAAAATCAGAATTTTACAAAATCAAAACTTTACATACAAATAACACATTTTTATTTAATATCTCCTGTAAAAAGTTTCTAAATGAAATTACAAGAATCATTAGCAACAACACCCACAATCAAGATATTTATAATTATTTTCATTTCTATTTGGTGTATTTTCTGTTTATTTCTCTAAAAATAATTTGTAAATGATAACATTTCAAAAATTTTGCATAACAAATTTTCAATGTCTATGTATGAAGTTGATGTACTTTATAGATTGTCTAATAATTTCCTAAATGTATTATTTCCCTAAATCCCTATTGTATACATCAAAGATGTTTTGTATAAGTTCCCAAAGGTCAGGTTTCTAAAATCACATACATTTGGATAATGCTTTTTCTATATCCTCATTTTTAAATAAATTCACTAAAATCTAACTATTCAGTAGAGCTTTATTTTTGTTTCTTAGCTCTCTTGTATCCTATAAATTGAATATATTTCATCCATATTTTGAAATTTTTCTCATTCTTTCACATTATGGTCATCATTTACTGTAAGAATTTCTTCCTGCCTCCATTTTCTATATGCCTCTTCCATAACCTATGATAACTGTCAGTAAAGTACATAAACTAAATCTGATGTTTTCAATGTTGTTTATAAGGAAAAAATTGCATATTTTACAATGACATTCTAGGCTTTTGCCCTCAAATATTTACTAATCACCTTAACATATTCTAACTACATTTACTCTTTCAATAAATCACTGATGTCCAGGATTTTCAGTTAGGATTGAATAGGATGTGTTGTGATAACAAACACCTCTTTAAAATTTATTCTACAATTATCACAAACTGACAGAGGATTATTTCTCTTTCCCATACTAAGGGATTGAGGCTGACAATATCTGCATAGAACTGCTTGGAGAAAAGAAACTATGGTAGAACTTTCTGCACTGGCTTTTGTATGCTTCCACTCAGAGGTGATACTCATTGAGTTGTGTTCTTAAGACACTGACAAAGCAAGTCCTATGATCATATCTATCCAAGAAAGCCAGAGCATATGCAAAATCAAATTTTTGAGCAATAGATCCAAAATATCACTTCTTGAACACCAGCCATATACCAAACAATGTGCTAGATAGATAGACCCTCCCCAATTATTGCCTTATGCAGTCCAGATTAAAGCACTGCTATTCGGTATATGTCCTTTTGGCAAAGAAGCAAGCTTGGGATCATGGAGGCTCATGAACTTGGCTGTAACTTCTGACAATACTGACAAATGGACAACTCAAGATTAGAATCCTTGTCTGGTTACAGAGGCTTGTTGGCTACACAACATTCTGCAAGCTTGCATGATAAAACCCACTCTAAGGGCCTTAACTTCACAGGCATCTTTGTATTACTGCTAAAGAACTTTTAGTAAATAATTGGTAAACTAGCATCATTAGTGTATTTGCTAATGACACCATGCCTTATGTTTTTCCTACAGCGAGCATTAACATTCCTTTAAAAATATGGTTTGCTTCACCTGTATAGAGAAAAAAGAAATTCTAGAAAAGCAAGACTCATATTTATTGCAGAAATCACATTAGACTCGTTTGCCATTAAACTATGGCTGAATCTAATGGTAGAACAACTTCCTCTGGATTCCAGCTGACCAGTCCTGAAAGCGTGAAAGAACAATGGTAATTGAAATGAATTCTGAAATCTCTATGGGGTGCCATTTGTGAATTAAATATACAATCCAACTCTGCCTCTATGAGGCAAGTTAGCTGAAATATTTGAAATAAATCTAGTTTCACTGTGTGTTTGCAGCCCATTTACATGCTATGAACTCTGACTACATTAATTATAGCTGCCACTTTCTATAAATAAATATCAGTAGCAAATAAAACTAGTATTCAATATTGTTTTGTACTTCTCCAAGCATAGCCTGTCAATAAATGGGTTGGAGTGTTTGATAGTCACTTTACTCTGAGCTTGGATATAATTGGTGTGAAAGTAATGAAATTACATCATAATTTTAGCAGTAATATAGCTACCATATGCTTGCATTATACTATAACCGTTGATTTTGTTTGCAGATTACACGTGCCTCAGGCATCTTTTAGAGTCATTTCAATTTATTTGGGGAACCTTCTGAATGCAATCCTTTGGAATGATGCTCAGTAAAAAAATTTTAAAAAATAATTGCTTAATTTAAAATAATCTGTTTATTTCTGCAACTAATGATCAGGAAAAACAAAGTCACTTAGGTTTTTATAACTAATATGTAGGCACTTTTTTTTTTAGTGTTAACTCTAACAGTATTAAAGAAAACAGAATCCATTTATATATTTTTCTATAGTGGCCATTTATATAATAAATGAAATCAATTTTAAAATTAAGGCAATTCAAAATATCATTAGAATATATTTTGGATATTTTTCTTTATAATATTAAGTTTCATGTGGAAAAGTATTAGAGCAAGATTGACTATGAAGACTAAAGTAAAAATAAAAGCATGATAATTCAGTGTTTGACATACCTTTAAAGAGATAAAGTTCTGTGGGCTAAAATGACAAGTAGGCTATCATTACTTCCTAAATTTTTATAATATACTGTAAATCTTTGAAAACATCATAGTAAGGATTGTGGCTTTAAAAGAGTGGGAATTTCATGTTTAATTTCTTGAATTTTCTGTCTTTAATAGTCAGTTCAGAATACATCACCACATACTTAAAATGCAGCAAGTGAAGCTTATTAAATATGCAATCATTCATAAGATAGCCCATTGCCTTGTCACTTCACAGCTCTATAGTAGTCATTTTATCATGGGCCAGAGTTAAACATGAGCTGCCTGCTAGTGTGATTTCAGAAACATATCTCCTAGGCTAAACTTGGCTCTTCAAAATGTTTGAAATGATTTTACCAGGAGACAAAAAGTTTTAAATGCACTAATAGAGAAAAGGCTTAAAACATAAATATTCACAGTTGAGGGGCTATATTAGATAAGATTTGTAATAAGGAGCACATGGTGGCTCTTAATTTTATATCCCAAGATCAGTTTTCATAGCTGAAAAGAGCAGTAGTGGATTCATAAAGATGCTAGGAGCACCATAAACTGTCCTCAACTCTGCTGCATTAAATTTCCAACTTGGGAAGAGGCTGGAGTATATAAAAATAGAGGACAGTAGGGGTCCTCCCTGGTGGCGCAGCACATTAAAGCGCTGCACTAAGAAGCTTAAGCCAATTCGGCATGAGTTCGATCCTAGCCTGCCCCGGAGGAGATCCACGGGGCATGGCAGACCTCTCCTGACCAGCCTGCTGCTCCCCTCAGCAGTGTACTTC
>NW_004567102.1:40767311-40801908 GCF_000260355.1 Condylura cristata
AAAATAATGCCAGGAAAGCATAAAGGAACATGGCATTAAAATCTAAAAATAAGTGGATACATAAATAGTTTACTACTTGCTTGATTTCAAAGATCACTTGTAGTGGAAGAACTCCCAAATTTAACTATCACTCTTAACTATGTTCTAGTTCTACTGATTGTATCTGTCATCCTCTCAAAATCCATAGACTTTAAAGGAATTCTGGTTCTAAAATTATTATGAACAATGTTTTTTTTTCAACTCTTGGAAAGAATCTTGGTCCCCAGATTAAAAAATCCACTTTCTCATATTAACTCAAAATTCAGATACTTTCCCCCCACCACACCTTAATCACATATCTGTACTGACATAGCCCTAACACTTGTTTCTTTAAAATATGTTCTACTCTTCTTGATATTTACATGTCATGTTATCCAGATGGTTATCACCACGTGTTCAAATCAGTTGATTGTCTCCTATTTAGTCTTATTGTCTTCAGGATTCTGAGATCATATATATTTGTACTCCTCAAGTTAGCAAACTTTCAATTTTTTTTAAAAAAGGAATTAATTAATCAAAAAAAAACCGGAAAAAAGCCAGAGGTGTGCGGAGGGAAGCGGTTGGAGGTGGCAGTAAGAAGACACACGAGAGACAAAGTAAGGAGCAGAACAGCAGATCTACTGAAACAACTTGCTGAGGGGAGCAGTGAGTGAAAAAAGAGAGGTCTGCTGCACCATGTGTGTCAGCTTCCTGGCCAGGGATCAAACTTGTGCTGCAGTGGCTGCTGGTGGCTTCATAGTGCTGATACCTAAACCCCAGTACCACAGGGAGGCCCCACTTCAGCAAACTTTCTTGAAACATTCTTTCACTGGGTCAACTCCTCACACAAGAATGTGTGGTAGCTTTAAATGACCTATTTTTTCTCTTATATTTTTTCATTATTCCCTAACATACAAATTAAATTCTTGCTATGTGACATATTTAATGTGATATGAAGGTAAATCCTTATATAAATAAAACCTATTTAATTCATCTGGCTATAAAAATTACTTCCTCTTACCCATATACTTATCAAAATTTTCAATCCTTAAGTCTTCTGTCATAATCTAGCACGCTTTTTCCCCTTTGAATTCCAATTTGCTATCAGTATGTATCCACTGAGTTAACTGGGTTAACTCTTTCTGATGGCTTCAAAACTATTCTGTATGACTTTTAGCCATGCTTATTGATGGCTATATATCATCTGCTGGGATTCATCAAATTAAATACCAATTTCCACTAGTCTAGGATTAACAATACTTAACTATATATATTAAAAAAATATATATTCTGTGCCAGAGTTCTATTTTCTAGGAATCTCTATTAGCCAGCTTAATTGTACAGCTACAAGGAGAAACCAGTCAGTAGAGACTGTTTTACTAAATCCCTTGACCTTACAGAAAAGCCCTATTGTAGATGTCAGCCAGAGCCCTGTTCCCAGAAGGAGAGCAGCTTCCAGATATAGTTAAGTGACTGCATATGTATATACACATATGCATTATGTATGTGTGATGTATTTATAAATATATATATATATCATATACATTTGTCCGTATGCATGTACATGTGCATGTGTATATATGTACACATATGTCCTCTTCCCCAAAAAAGATGGACAAACTAGATCATTAAATTCTGTTCCATTCAGGAGATAGGCATAATCCTAAAACTAGATGAGTCACCTGAGAAAGCAAAATTGAAATCAAGTCAGCTTATATAAGACTAAGGTAGTCCACAAAGAAAAATTCTGAGATTAGAAATTTATAAAACAAGTGAGCAAGTTATATATCATATACAATGTATATATCTTTCTAAAATATAGATAAAAAGCAAATCTGGGCCCTCCCTGGTGGCGCAGCGGGTTAAAGCACAGCACTGAGAATCTAAAGCCACTTCCGCATGAGTTCGATTCCCGCCTGCCCCGGAGGAGACCACATGGCGTGGCAGACCTCTCCTGACCCGCCTGCTGCTCCCCTCAGCAGTGTGCTTCGTTGATCTGCCTGTTCTGTCCCCCACTCTGTCTCTGGTGAAGCCTCTCACCGCCCCTGAGCCTCTGGCCTGTACCCCAGTTCTGTATGCACAAATAAATCTTTAAAAAAAAAAAAGCAAATCTGTACATTAGTTAGGTTAATATTATTCAATAAAAATTGACATTAAAGTTTGATAAAAGTGTTTAAACACATAAGTAAAAAAAAAATCATAGACCTAGCATAATTACTACTATTACAAATTTGTGTCCTTTTAGAGTTGTCTATGCTGTAATTAATACTATCATTTTAGAAGTTAAGGAGAATATCTTTTAGTATATCACTGCTAAAATAATATAAATGATAAAGCATATGCTTATTAAAGTCCTGGACTTTTTTTTAACATAGAATAGGGGATGTTTTCCCAGCAATCTTATAGGGAGTAGTGATGACTGGTAAGACCTCAGCTTTAGGGACAAAATCTGAAGGAGGCTTGTGCATTAAATAATTATATCTGGAAGCTGCTCTCATTCTGGGAACAGTGATCTGGCTGAGAGCTACAATAGGGCTTTTCTCTAAGTTCAAGGGATTTAGTAAAACAGTCTCTACTGGGCTAGTTTCTCCTAGTAGCTGTACAATTAAGCTGGCTAATAGAGATTCCTAGAAAATAGAATGCCGGTGCATATAATATTAGTTTATTCTTTTTCATCTCAATAGACAAAATTAGAATGTCTGTTCACTCCATTTTATACTTTATCACTCAGTCACATCTCACCAATTCCCCTCACCCACTCAACCACACACACTCCTCTGATTCTTTTCTCATTTCCAACTAAGGAAAAGATTTGTGCTGGATCACACACACATGCAACATATACACATGGCACTTCTAAATATAATTGTTTAGATTACTAAACAATTACCAAATTCTGAACAAGAGTTTCCTACAGCAGTTTGGTTAAAGTGAGCATCTATTTCAGAAAGGAATATAGATCTGTATATGGATACGACATTACTTGATTGATGGGTAATAGAAAGATCCCATTAACTAGAGTGTAGGCTAGCAGTGAAGTGCAGGTTCTGGCTAATCATGTACTTACTAAACTAATGAAAATAGCATCAATGGAAGAAATCAATATATTCTATGATAAAGGAATTCTCAAAATGGATAAACCATTTTTTAAAAATCAAGCTTGAAACCAAAGAATTTAAACTGTTTAGTCTTTTTACAATAAAAACTCTCAAAAATGAGTACTGAAGTAATGCAACTCAACATAATAAAGGTAATAATAAAGTCAACATCATACTCAAAGTAAAGAGCTTTTCCTCTAAGACCAGATAAAGGTAATAATAAAGTCAATATCATACTCAACATCATACTCAAAGTAAAGAGCTTTTCCTCTAAGGCCAGATAAAAGACAAGGCATATAATCTCATCACTCCTTTTCAGTGTAGTGCTGAAAGTCCTAGGCAGACCAGTTATGCAGAAAAAAAAAAAGTAAATTTGACTAATAAGAAAGAAAGAAAAATACCACTATTTGCAGATGATATAATACTTAGAAAAGTCCAAATATTCCATTAAAAAAGGTATTATAATTAATAAATATTATGAAACAACATGCAGATGAATGTATAAATAACAGATACTATATATATGCCAAGAAGAATACTATTCAACTATAAAAAAGATGAAATTGTGCCATTTATAATAATATGGATAGATTTAGAAGATATAGTGCTTAGTAAAATGAGAATAGAAAACGGGGCATATAGAGAAAACAAACTAACAGACAGATACACCAAATAAAACAAAAATAATTTTTTGGGACTTTAACACCAATTAGAAGTATGCAGAAAGGAAGGGAGAAGGAAGATAACTAAACTGGGAAAAAGGTGAAAACCATATGGTCAAGGATACAACTGTATTTTAGTGGTGAAAACAGCTACTACTTAATGGAATAGAAACACGTGTTGATTTTCAATGAGGGCACCCTCAAAACTCATATAGTGTACAATAATGCAGTACTACTTGAATAGAAAATAAACAGTAAACAGTAGAAAATTAAACCCAATTTCTGAAAGAACACTGACAATTATAAAGTGCTTTTAAAATATTATTCAAAAATATGTATAATTTATAATTAAGATATAAAATATTTAGTTTCTTTTCTGGTATGATTTCCTTTTAGTCACCTTTTCCTTTGAAGCGGTAAATCTACTTTGGCTGACATCTAGAAAAAAATAAAACATCTTTTCTTTTATTACTCAGAAGAATACTGTTGATGGAAGGCAGAGAATGATATCTCAGAGGAAAAAGAGTATTGCCCTTAATAACTGATGTAGATTTGAACAAGACATACAGTTTAATATTTTTAAATAAAAATGTTTCTTTTTAATATTGGATTATTGAGGCTAGGTTGTTTATACCAAATATAAATTATTCTGATTTATAGTTCAAACCTCTTCAAATGTATATTACTCTGCCACACCCATAACCAAAGCACCCATAATCCCCTTCTCCCCTTTTCCTTTAATCTTCCCCTGCCCTCTGGTAGGCCCAATTCTACCATCACATGTAGGGTGTGTTTAATTTTATTTTGTCTCTTCCCTTGTTTTGTTTCTTTACATTCCATGTGAGAGAAAAAAATCTGGTATTTGCTTAGCATAATCCTATCCAATTCCATCTATATAATTGCAAGTGGCAAGATTTCATATTTTTATAGCTGAGTAGTATTCCATGTGTGTATATATCACAAGGCATGTATATACCTTTGTGTGTATAATCCACACATATGTTGGTGCACACTGAGGGCATTGTCATAATGTGTTGTAAACAGTGCTTCAATGAACATATTTTTGTATGTGTGTAAGTATGTATGTATGTGTACATATATACATCTTAAATAAAAATAAGTATGCGGAACTCTATGCTCTAACAATGCTAGAAATATAGAGGTTTAAATATGTCAGGATTTTGTCCTGTCTTCATATTATTATTATTCAGGTCTTCCAACATTCTCTGCCACAATATAGTTAAGAAATGATTTTAAAATGTCTTTAATTCTTAATGTCCTTGGAAAGGTGTATATGTTAATTTAAAATATCTTTAAGTCAGGCCTCTTTACATCAATTTTCTATGGAAATTAACAGGCAATAAGAACACATTTGGAATGTGTGGAGGACATGCCTTTACATTATGAAATCCACATTATAAATACATGCAGAATACTAAGTAAGAATAATTTTAAAGATATTTCTTCCATTTTTTTTGAGTTGGAGTTGTCATCTTCACACTTATTAGCAGAATTTACTTACCCAGGTGTTATAAATTTTCACATTATTACTCTGAAATTTAGAGATCAGTTAGGGCTTCTAACAAGTCTGGATTTGAAAAAGTTCTAAAAGAAAGGCACCTTCATTGAGAATGGATAGTCAGTTGTCACAAGTGCCTAGTATGTTATTTATGATCATCTATAATGTCTGCTGATTTGCAAAGAATGTTAAGAAGCTTTGTGTAGAAACAGCCTCATGTGATGAACTGGAGTAGGTATTATTGCATTCTGATATTAAATTACACTTTACAGTGTATCTGTAGGGTTGCATCTAATCCAACAATATAACATTTGCTAAGCAAAAGTACTTTAATGTATTTTCTAGGCAAGTAAATGGCAGAGCAAGTGTACATTATTCTCAACAGGGAAATTCAAGTATAGTTTGCTACTGCAGACGGGAAGATTAAATAAAGAAAATCCAATTTAATATATCAATGTTCTAGCACTAACCTGTAGTGAAAACAGAATTCTGAAATAAGTTATTTGTCACTGTCTTCAGGAATATGGACTTGTACAATTTAAGTCAATCAAAATGCCATGTCTTCTTTCATTAAAAAAAAATTGCTTTTTTTTTTTATTAAGCAACTGCCTTTTACCTATGGACAACAAATATGCAAGACAAGTGTGTCTCTAATGAGAGGAATATCTTTACTTGAGCACTTACTAGGTGTGAGACATATGAATAACTAGCAGGCATTATCTAAAAAAAACATCCCTGCAGCCTTTAATAGTAGGCTGTTTTATTAAGATTTTAGGACAGAAAAGTTGAGTTTCCATAGATAACCCAGTGTTGCACAGTTAGTAAACTGCAGGGCCAGATTCAAAACTGTGCCCCACAACTTCACAGTGAATCAACCCCTTATCTAGAATCTATGTTGCAGGTGCATGATTTTTTTCACTTTCCTAGTGCTTGCTATGCAATGCATATGTTAGGATTAATGAGATTATGAGAGGGGGGCGGAATTTTACATGTTTCCCTTGTGTTATTTTTACATAAGATCCAATAGCTAAAATTTGGCGATCTTAACTTAAGCAACTCCCTTTAAAACTTTACTATTTTTTTCTAACATTATTTTGATGATAATAAGAGTAGTGAAAGAGTAGGATAAGGAAAGAAGCATGACTTTGCTTCCATTTTAACTTTTAAATCCATTAGTGATATTACAATAAATTCTTAAAAATTACATGTATCTGTATGTTCATATATTCAAACTGAGGTTAATAACTAAACTGATGAAATTATTTTATTATTTACTTAGATGAAATGTTGAATAAATATCTTAATATTGCATTATCTTTCAGTTGCTAAAATAATCAGTTGAAGTTTATTTCTTCTATTAAATAGCATATAGATTAATTTGGAAATTATTTCAAAATGAACTTTACCTATTGGTTTTGCAAAATATTTAGCTGTACTAGACCTGTAGGAATATATTAAATTAGATGAATAATTTATTTCTCAGCATATTAATTCACAAAACCTCATCAAGAACAAAAATAAACAAACAAAAGGCCTAACTCATCGAAACAATCTCTGTAATAAGACTGCTAATTTGTTTCTTTAATACCTCAGCATCTCTTTCCCACTTCATTGGAAATCAAATACAACCAGATTGTGGTAAGTGCTAATCAAAAGACAATAGAAATAGAATTTGTGTGAATGTTTATTGCAATTTCCCTCATAGGTTATGTATCATTTATATCTGAACTACTAAGTATTCAACTTTCCTAAGCCGTATGGAGAAAGCCATAAATGTTTTTTTTACCAATTTCTTACACAAAGCTGGAAACTCAAGCTTAAGTCAGGAGGTTGATTTCTCCTACACAAGAAACAGTATGATTCTTTTCACACCCCTGCCAGAGGCAATTATGGCTGTATTTAACTCCCAAATATACAGTTCTTTGAACTCCTAGTCACAATCTCAGAGGGAGAAAATAAAATGAAGTGCTTTTATCAAAATACAGTATTTTTGTTATTAAAACTTAACTTTTTTAGAGAAATTTTAAATTAACAGGAGAAATGTGGGGAAGGTACAGAGATTTCCCTTAGAGACTTCCCAACACATGAGTAGCTTTTCCCACTATCAACATCCCCAGCAACGTCGTACATTTGTTATCAAAATATCTGATGAACTTACACTTTATAGTTGTCCAAAGACAACTATAGTTTGTTACATTTCACTCTTGAAGCTGTACGTTGTATGAGTTTAGAGAAATGAATAGCATGCATTCATTATTACAATATCATGCAAAGTATTTTCACGTCCCCAAAATCTTGTGTTCTATATATTCAGCTCTTCCCATCTACCAGTTCCTGGGAAAGACTGATTTACTCTATCCATAATTTTGCCTTTTCCAGAATGTAATAGAGTGGCATCACACAAAATGTAGTCTGTGCAAATTGTCTTCTTTCAGTTAAAGTGCCCTTTGTGTCTTTTTATGGTTTGATAGCTCATTTCCCCCAAAGACATGCAGATGGCCAACAGGCACAATATAAAATGCTTAACACCACTTGTCATCAGAGAAATGCATACCAAAACCAGAATGATATGATGATATGGTTTCCCCTATGAAATAGTATGGAGGTTCCTCAAAATATTAAAAATAGATCTTCCAATGATCCAGCAATTCCATGTCTAGGTCTCTACTCAATGAATAATAATGATGATGATGATGATGATGATAATAATAATAATAATAATAATAATAATAATAATAATAATAATAATAATAATAATAATAATAATATGAAGGGATATATGCATTTGAATGTTCATTGCAGCAGCATTATTACAAGAAATAAACTGTGGAAACTAAGTGCCCAAGGACAGAGAAGTGGGTTAAGAAGCTTTGGTATAAATGTACTATGAAATACTAAACTATATAAAAATATACATGTGAACTCTGGCCATTTGTGACAAGTTGGATGGAACTCAAGGGTGTTATGCTATGTGAAATATGTCAGGAGAAGAAAGACAAGTCTTAAATGATTTTACTCACATGTGGATTATCGAGAAATGAAACAAAATGTGTGAAACAATTAAACATACCCTAGAAATACGTCTGCAGATTTGAAGCTACTGGGGGAAAGGGGGACACAACATTGAGGGGGGGGAACCCAGTGGTCTAAAGTAAGGAGCTCTGAGAATTTGGGGAGTGAGCACAGTGCAGTGCCTCATAATCCCAGGAAGTATGAACCTATTCCCCTAAATCATATATAGTATTGTGAACAAATGTCACCTCAATAAAATCAAACAAAAATAACCATAAAAAATGGTGCATTTCATCCAGGTTAGCAAACTTGTGGGCAAATTGTTAATATTATTTTATGAACCTTTTAATATGCACAGGATCTACCTATAGTGATATTCCTCTTTCATTACTGACATTATTTTTGTCCCTATTTTCATTGTTGTTCTATTAGTCTGACAAGAAACTTACTGATTTAATTGAACTTTTCAAAGAACCAGCTTTTAGTTTTGTTGCTCTTCTCTACTGTTGTCCTGTTCTGCTTTCTTGATTTCTGAGGCAATTATTATGTATTTTCTTCTGCTTACTTTGGACTTCATATGCTCTTCTTTTTCCAATCTCTTGAGGCATAAACTTAGATTACTGACCTTGGCCTTATTTCCTCATATATGTATCAATGCTATAAATTTCCCTCTCAGCACTTTTTTTACTATACCCCCAAAGTTTGATTAAGTAACGGTTGTGTTTATTTTCATTTAAAATATTTCTAAATTTCTTTTGAAATTTCTCCTTTGACACATTATTTAGCAATATATTCCTTTATCTCCATATATTTTGTGATGTTCTGATTATCTTTCTGTTATTGATTTCTAGTTCAATGTCATTTTGGTTTAAATACTAACATTCTATAATTTCTCCTTTTTGTTTTATTTTATTTTCACTTATGAAGGTGTATTATGGCCCAAAATGTGATCTGTCTTGGTGAATATTCCATGTGAACTGAAATGGGTATTCTGCTAGTGTAGGATGAAGGAGTCTATAGATGCCAAAAATATCAAGTTGAATGATGATGTTATTTAGCTCAACTATGTCATTACTAATTTTCTGCCTGGTGGATCCGTCCAGATTCGATAAGGGAGTGTTGTAGTCTTTAACTTGGTACCTCCTTCTCTATTTCATTAAAATTTAGTTTTTTAGTCTTTGATGATTATACTTTTGATCCAAAAATGTGTATTTATAATATGATTGTCCAGTTGACACTTCTAACTCCAAATACACATAATTACTTTTGAAGTGTTTAGATCTTAACATGTTAGTTTTCTCATGTAAATCTTTATTTTTAATTTTTTTTAAATTTAAATAATTTTCTTTGCATTTCACAAACAAAATATATTGCTTTACTTATTTTAATTTTTGTCATCTTTGATGTCACAAATCCACTTATGGATGAGAAATGTGAAGAAATTTTATACCAAGACAATTATTTGACTTATTTTTAATACCTAATTGGACTCCATTAAACATGAACTACTCATTTCTGTCACTCACTTCTATATGTTTATAAAGAATAACAAGATGTTTCCTTCTTCATCTGTGTCTTGATTTGCGTATGTCTGCTTTTCCCACATATATACTCCCTGGTATACAGCCTTCTCATTTATATTATATCAAATAATATCATATGTATGTATGACATTATATAATATCACAGTTAATCACAACTTTTTATAACTAAGTGAAATCACAAATTTAATGCTAAGAAAGTTTTCATACTATCAAGCAACCCCCAAGATCTAAAAATACTGTATATGTAATGTTGCATACAGTTTTACCAAGCTTTCCAACTCAAAGGTTTGAGTCCCCTAATATCAGGTCTAAATTCTTATTGGTGATATACTTTATTTTTTGTATATCATTTAATTTTTCTACACAAAGGAATAACCAACCAAGCCTGTAGTAAGGTTATTCTTATGCAGTATGTACAAAAGAAACATATGCTGCCTACTAGCAATAATAGGCAGTGTGTATTTTAAAGATATTATAGTCAGAGTGCTGGTTTGCAATACTAAAAGTGAACACTAAGTTCATGACTAAGAAGTAGATAAATTTATTTGATAGTTTATATATTTGCTTATTTTCTTGTTTTTCATCAATAGTACCAAAGTTAAATATCTTATTTTCTGCAAAATGTAAGTAGAACTTAAAAGAGTCAAGGAAACAAGCAAAATACTATTGAATAGCATAATGTTGGCAATTACAAATTCTATAGAGTATTTCAATTGTCAGTTATTGATACAAATATGAGCCTCCACCATGGCTACTCTTATTTTTTATTTCCTAAAACAATTACTTTAATTTGAGCATAAACTGATCAATTGATAAAACTAACACAAGGATGCTATAAAATATGACACATAGGTCATTTGGATTCACTTACTTATCTATAAAAGGAGAATTTAATGGGTTCACAATGTTGAAGTGTGCTGGACGAGTCTTCTGAATGCTGAATGTGGATAGGTGAGGAGTGAGGAGGAAGGAGTTAATAATACAACCTGACTCTGTGCAATATAGAGAGGTTTCAGATTAAGATACAAACAGGAGTCTTTCTTCCTGTTAGAAATTATTGAAATAACCACAGAGAGTGTTTACTAGTTGTACAGATACAGCTAATTCCATGCAGAGGTCAAAACTGTTAACAGCCTCTGAGAACTCAACTTGTGTTTCTGTTTGTATGTCTGTTTGTATGGTACCAAATTATGGTACTGATCATTTTGTGAAGGATATTTAAAGAAATTTTACATAGAAATAATAAAGATTTAAGTCTAAATGTTTACATTGATGCATTGAGCAAGTACACAGTAAAGTAGCTATCATACAATTAATAACTGGGACATTATATCAAAGGGGAAATGTTAGCATTATTGATATGACCTGTGGAACTGTAGCCCCAAAGAAGTCCATATCTTAATCCCTGAATATAGTACCTGACAAGGAAATAAGGATTTTTGAGTTTAGTCTCACAAATAGCAATCCTGCTGACACTTGATTTTATTCCTCCCTTCTCTATCTAGATCCATAAAATAATAAATTTGAGCTGTATTAATGGACAGAATTTGCTATGGTTGCAATAAGAAAATCATTATCCATAACAGAAAAGTATCTTGGAAGTGTATACACACACACACACACACACACACACACACACACACTGAGATTCGGTTAGACTAGGACTGAATAATACTGGTTATCAATTGCTTTGTAGAAAATAGTTAAGATAAAGTACACGGCATATTCTTTGTACATTGTTCTGAATATGGAGAGTAAAATGAAAATCTTTCTATTCTCATCAACATAGTGTTCTCTTCTCTATTTATGTTCACCAGGTCACTTTTTAAAAAAATGAATGAGCAATAACAATCTGTAATGTGCAAGTGCTGAGCAGTAATCAAGTTTTTAGTTGTCACAATGTACCTTGGACTTTAAAGTCTACAAATCTTTTTTAGAGTTTGCTTTTATTAACTGTCTCTACCCCTAAAACATAGCACAGATTAAGGCATGGATAGGGTTTCATTCAAAGTTTGTTGAACTCACTGGAACAAGATAATAAAAACTAAGCAAACAGTAGTCCCTATATAATTTTATTTTTAATCACTCTGGGTATTATAGCTATTGTGTTAGGTATGTATGTTTGTAAAGGTATGTGCAATTGTATCGGTCTGTGCCCTCTACCAGCAGGTGATGACTGTGGTTTCTTCTTCTGTTGTAGTAAAAGATTTCTTTATAGACAATTATTTCATATTTAGTTAATGCCTAACCAGAAATAACAGTGGCTTCTTTCTTCATGATCTTCTTCTTCACATAGCATCCATAACAATATAGAGCTGTCAATAGTTACAACTTAAGTGAGATTATATGACAGTAATAATGATGATATAATAAAATTATTTTTTGTTACATTGTACAGTCGTACAGTCTACACTTACAAGTAAAACAATGGCATGATTTTTTTAAAAGGATTCATAGAATCCGTCAATTTTGAGTGCATATATATATATATATATATATATATATATATATAAATTCACACCAAACCCATAAGCACAAATGCCTGGGCTATAACAGACACATGGTTTTAAAAGTGTGCATGATTATCTTATAACCAAGTTTCCCAAGTAGCTACAAAATAAAATGGGACAAATGAGATTAGCATTCTCATGTGAGTGCTAAATATCTCATTGCAATAGACAGAAGCCAAGAAAACCTCAAGGTCTCCTACTGCTTGAAATTGAGGTGAGCTAGACTAAATCTAAAACATTAACATTTTTAGTACATCACCTTTCCTACTAAGAACTATCCAACTACTGTCTCATTTTCTCTATTAAAATCCCAGTTCTGGTCCCAGTATTCTGTCTTCAGTAATAAGCAAATATTAATCAATCCCCCCAGGAAGAGTTAAAAGAAGTCCCTTTCTAAGCATGTCTCTATAGTGTAATTATAGGTCTTCCTACCCTGCCATTTTTCTCAGGACCTGTGTTACTAACATATGTGCAGGGACAGTAACGGCCACCACAAAGGAGCTGAAACAGGTTTCTGAAAGGATGCCAAGTGATTCTGCCCTCCTAGACCTCTTCTAGCCAGATCACCCTCTTGAAATTGTGTTTTGTTCCTCCTTATATTCTTTCATTCTCTCCTTGAATACAGCATGACAAAACATTTTCTGTTATAACCTCTTCCATGGCACAATACTGTACAGCAAAACTTCTAAGAAAGGGAACAATTGAGGTTGCTACTGGTAATTTGTGTTTACATTTAAATCAATTTTACAATAAGGTATTATCCAAATAACTTGAATAGAAATCTGTAAGTCATTAAAGCTAATGAAAGATGAGAATAGAGCTCACTTTCAAAGGGATCAAAATGCTGAGGTGTGAAGTTACACTCCCAAACTTATATATTTTTGTAAATGAATGGCAAATCAAAAGAATTTTGACGGAAAACAAAACTAAAATCAGACCAAAACAAAGCACAACACAAATAACACAAATAGCATAAATTAGTAGTCAGTTGTTGTTTTTTTTTTTTTTTTGCCATTATAATCATTTTTTTCAAATCAGGGCATATGTGAAGATAGTATGTGTGTGTAGAGTGAGTGAAACAGAGTAACAGACAATAGTTTATTCAGTTTCAACACTGAAATGTAATGAAAGGTGGGTTTAGTTGATGAAAGTTACCTAGTTACCATACAACTGCAGGAAAAGCTGTTAGAATGAGTTGACCTCTCTGACAGGGAGCTGGCAGAGGGTTCCGATGATGTCAGCTCCAAACCCATCCCTACTCACACATGTATGTGCCAGTAGATATTTGATTCTACTTTATTCCTTCACCTAATTAACCTGCCTAATTTGGAACACAGTGCAAATGAAATTACTTCACCAAATATTTTATGTACAAAAAGCTAAAATGTATTTTATGCAATACTCTCCAGAGAGCTAAAATAATAAATGCTTGCTACTATTTCTGTGTTAAAATGACTACCAAGCATATTTACTGGAGAGGACATTCTTAAGAATTAAATTAAAAAAATGTTTTCATATTGGAGAACAGTACTTAATTCTTATCACCACTGCATACTTAAGAAATTAAATGTGAGACTTATTCTTACCCCAAACCCCTCCATTCCACTCCAGAAGCATTTTCCTAATATAATGGGAAATCATGACACTCTGAAGATGAATACAATGTTTAAAGTACCTATTTTTCATAAACTATGGATGTCATACACTACACAAATCCTTGCATGCTCAGCAAATGACTCAGCAATAAATTCTTCATTAAGCCATTCAAAAAAATTATAAGAGAACAGTTTTTCTTGACATAGCTCAGTCATCCTGTTTCCTCTGATATTGAAGGGACCCAAGACTCCAGCACAAACTCCCTTCCTAAATGAAATAACCACTGAGAATTTTTCCCATCGAAGTGGGTATGACCTGGCCTGCCTGACTGAGCTGACAGTGTCCATCCCATGAACAGTTACAGAGAAAGCCCGTCTGAAGCTACAGAGATAAGGAGTAGCAGGGGAATTATGATTAAGAGAGGTTTCTCAGCCCTCCCTGTAGGCACAGCGGGTCAGAGCACAGCACTAAGAAGCTAAAACCACTTCTGCATGAGTTCGATTCCCGCCTGCCCCGGAGGTGACCACATGGTGCGGCCGACCTCTCCTGACCCGCCCGCTGCTCCCCTCAGCAGTGTACTTTGATGATCTGCCTGTTCTGCTCCCCGCTCTGTCTCTGGTGAAGCCTCTCATTGCCCTGAGCCTCTGGCCTGTACCCCAGTTTTGTATGCACAAATAAATAAATCTTAAAAAAAAGAGAGAGATTTCTCTAAGATACATTGCTCACTTTTCTTTCCGTGGCAGGTGGGAATCGAACCCATGCAGAAGCGGCTCTAGATTCTCAGTGCTGTGTATCCGCTGCACCACCAGGGAGGGCCATTGCTCACTTTTCTATGTAGCTCTTCAGTTTTTCATCTTTTTCACTCTGTTCATCAGAAGACTGTCTGGTAGATGTGACAGATGAATTTTGTTCTAATTCTCGGGTATTTCTTAAAAAGCCTGCTTAAAGACCAGATTAAAAATATGCATGGTGTTGATATTGTTTTGAGTCAGCACACTCAACTGAAGAGTAAATACCATCTCTATGATAGTATTTTTCCAGGATACTGCAAAGGCCATATGCAACCAACCATAGATGTTTCACCTGCTGTGTGAAGTTGAAACAGTAGGCACAGATGAACATTGGTGAGTGCTTCCATGACCTTCGTGAATCACTGCTCCTCCTTGGGCTAGATAGAGAATGAATGTGGTTTTACTTACTGGAAAAAGGTCAATGCTAATGTTTAAGGGAACTACAGATCCATCTGGCCAAGGCCAAGGCCAAATGCCTTCCTATATTTATTGGTAGTCTGGCAGCAGAGTGGAAACTGAATCATTCAGAAAGAGGGTGTGAAAGAAAGGAAAGCACAAGACTTTAGAGATGAGGCCTTGTATATTGTCTTGAACCAAAGAACCAGTGTGGAAGCTGAGAGTTCAGCTCCAGGAGAGGTCAAGGTAGTATGCCTTTCTGACCTCAGATAAGTGGTTTCTCAGAAAAGAGGTTTAGAGGATTAATTCCAACACTTCTGGAAAGATGGAGTAAACAAGTCCCCAGTGAGAGAGAAAGTATCCAGACAATGCTAAAATAGTATTTTTTTTTTCCACATTAAAATAAAATGTTTAGGGCCCTCCCTAGTGGCTCAATGGGTTAAAGCACAGCATGAAAAGCTGTCCCAAGCCACTGCAGCTCCACTTCTCAGATCCCTGGCAAGGGAGCTAGCCACATGGCAGAGCAGACCTGTCCTGTTAGGCCCGCTGCCCCCCTCAGCAGTGTATTTCAGTAGATCTGCCTGTTCTGCTCCCCACTGCTCTGGTAAATCCTCTCACCCGCTGCATCTCTGGCCTGTATCCCAGTTCTTGTATGCATACATAAATAATTATAATAATAATACATCTTTAAAAAACAAAAGAATGAAATGTTTAAGTGATATTGGCTTACAACACTGTCTATGCTTCAGAAGCATTGGGACATACCCTTCAGTGTATGTTGTCACAAAACATGTTCTGAAAAGGCATGTGGTCCTCCACCACAGTCCCCTACGCCCCCCACACACTCTCTTTGCTAGCCCTCCTCCTCTCCTTATACTTATTCCTTATTCTCCTTATTCTCATAACTTCATGTCTACAGTCATAGTTTCAGGGTTATGTTATGGCTGAATTTTGTCTTAACCTTTGTTTTATTTTCCACCTATAAATGATACTGTCTAGTGTTTGTCTTTCTCCTTCAGACCTTTTGGTTAGCATAATCCCCTCCACTTCATCTAGTTTGAGGAAGTCAAGAGCTTATCTATGTTTAGAGCTGATATAATTATAATATAGTTGATAGAACTATACCTTTATAGCTCACTGATTGAGAAAGTGAGTCTTGGAGCAACTGCTGAAGAGCAAGATCCTGGATCTTTTAATTGATAGAATAATCATACAGCCTAGGTAGTGTGGGAAGGAGACAAAAAGAAAAGGGAGGGGTGAGACTGGAAATGTGCCCAGTCATCAGTAGGACTGGGGGTTGTGAGTCTGCCCTCCAGGCACTTCTCATCTGCTTGATGACTTATTATTGTAATTGAGATCAAGCCCTAGATTCTCAGCCTGGGTTTCAATCTTCTCAACAAGGCTTTCCACTGATCAGCTTCTGGGTCCCTTGTTATACTATAGTCAACAGCCCCCCGGGGGCTCCAGGTCATACCTCAGGATGCACACCCTTCCCAGGTGACCCAGCTTTCTGCTCCCAATTGATTTGACAGGCACCTTGCAGAGCTGGGCTCCTATAACTGACTAGGCAGTTCTGACCTTGTTTTGGAATGCAGGAACATAGCTAACAAAATGGTGGGCGAACAGGCCTCTTAGGATAGGAACGCACAGAGTGGTATTCTATTAGCTATGTAACAGATACACATAACCCACTCATTTGTCTTTGGGCACCTAGGTTGTCTCCATAAGGTACCTCAGGTAGCCTTCACTGGGTCACCAGACCTGCATGTGGACAGTCATGGGCAAAGCTTTCAATGTCCCCTCACGGCCCCAGCTAAAGACCTGAGGGATAGCAGGAGGGCTAACGTAGCTTGGCACATGGGCACTGCCTCCTTCACCGGGATCCCTAACTGCCAGCCTCACCACAGTACCTCGGTACACTTGTCCCAGTTATTATGCCTTCCCTCTCCCGGGCAGCTAGGTAACCACGAGCACACAGGCTTGCTCTGCCATGTTCGACTCTGCTTCAGCTACCAGGCACCTGGGTCCACCCACCTTTTGTTGCAAGTTGGATTTCCGCAGCGTCCTTCTGCCAAGGTCAGTGTAGGTCTCTGATGTCTGGGTGTTCCAAGTGTACCAGGAGTCACAGCATTCTCCTGAAACCTGGCATGGGCTGTGAGGCAAAACTGGCTCTTTTCCACCACCCCCGAGACAGGGAGCCCTTCGAAAGGCAGCAGCGGTTGCTCCTCAGGTCCAAAAGTGTCTGCCTGTGGGCAGCCCCACCTCGGAGCACAGGACAGTTTCCCGCGGGCCACCTAGAATGCTGCATCTTGGCAGCATCTAGGCCATCCTGCAGCAGAAGGCCGCGAGATGGAACCATGGAGCCCCTCCCCCGCAGGGGCGGGATTTGATGTCTGGGTTTGCAGACAGAGCCACGCCCCCTGGAGGCTCGGTGCCAGGCTCCAGAAGCGGCTTGCAGGCAGGCAAGCTGGATCTTGTTGTGGGCATTCGACCAGGGGCCCCACTGGGGCTCGGGCTGCAGGTAGAGGCAGCAACGATGATCAGAAATGGTTCCCTTACCACGCTGCCCCAGGGCATAGAGCCCCACTGGGACTACAGAGGCAAGGTTACTCTGTGTAATAGCAAGCTTGAACATAGGAAGCAACAGCTAGCCTCGCAGCCACTGGCTCAGGGCTGCCGGCAAGCATGGGGCAATGGGCCAGCTCCAAAGCTGAGGCCCCTTGAATCCACAAACCTACAAACCTGAGTGAGGGTAGGCTGGGTCTATGCAAGCACCATTTTGTATTTGTTGTTTAGATCACAGAATGGACAAATAAGATGCAAACAAAACAACAGTGGACATCAACTCATTAGCTAATTGTTGGTACCAAATGTGTTGATTGGTCCTAAAATAGGTTTTTCACACAGAATTGAAGAGTCTAGTCAGGCAGCTATTAACCTTGGAGGGAGGGAGTCAGAAGAGGAGCCCCTGGGAGGGATATAAGGCAGGGCAGGAGGTAGCTTAAGACTCTGACTCTGATTCTCTGCTTGGCCTCCAAAGAAAAAGGCAGTGGACCTCTGAAGAAAGAAGTGTAACCAAAAATCTTCACAGGATCCAGGCAGCTTCAACTATCTCAGGTCCTGCCACTGACTTCACCTGAAACTATTACTGGGCACCCCAATGTGAACTGGGTTTTCTGTCTGTAGGTCTTCACCACACACTTAAGATTCAATTGTACTGAGGACAGACACAAAAAGGTTCGATAATGGGTCGATTTACAAGGGGAAAGGTAAAGGAACAACCCCAGGAAAGAGAGAGAAATACAAGTTAACTAGAATATCCTACCAGTTCTGCTGACTTGGACTCCAATAGCACACTGAAAACCCATCAAAGGCCAAACGACCAGCCACGAACCTCCAAGCCAAGAGACCCCCAGAGTCCACATGTCCAGTTTTATCCTAATCTGGCTGCTCAGCTCCACCCTCACGTCCCAGCGAGTTCTCATTGGTATTGATGGGATTTGTACTTCCAGTATCTAGAGTGGGGGTGGAGTCCATGAAACCTGTATCTGTTACAATTGGAGCACTAAAGGCCCTGGGTGTGGTGACAAAGAGGTGTTGTTGGTGTAGGCTAACAAACCACAAAAAGCTGTAATGCTTTTTGAGCTGTAACACCTCCTCTTTGTAATCAGCACTACTGGCCAGTGCTGTCCAGCTCTATTGACAGGTGACCGATTCTCTGTGTCCAGGAAATTTTTGAGAGCTGTTAACATGGCATGTCTGATCACCCAACACTTCCTTCTGGTGCTTCTGCCTCTGTTGCTTTCTGGTCCAGCATCCAGTGCTGTCCAGCTTTAAACTGCTGCTGTGTGCTGCTGCTGCTGTGTGCTTTAAACTGCTGCTGTGTGCTGCTGCTGTCCTGTCGGTCAGTGTCCTCACCTGAGGGAAGCGCTAGCTGCTCTGAGCTCCAGGCCCTATGGATGGGACAGCTCATCTTGAATGAGCAGCCTTTTATTTGGGACTTCTAGACATGTGGGCACTCTCCACATGAGACAACAGCCACTGTGGCCTTAGAAAGTCTTTTGTTTCCCATTGGTAAAATAAACCTCATTGTTGTTGCTACATGATTCTGAGTGGTTTTACAATTGCAGCTGTCCTTAGATGGTGAGGTGGTGATAGCCCTGTTTCATTCGCAGCCTGGATCCCTCTAAACCACCTTAAATTATATTTCTGGGAGTAAAATAGGAAACTTCCTCTGTGCTCTCTTCTCCTAGACCTCCCTTATTATGTCCGTAATTTAGCTACTTATTATCTGAGGAACTCTTAAAATCACTAATGTCCAGATCTTACCAAAAATCAATCAAATCAAAATCTTCGGGATGAAAACCAGATTTAGGAGTTTTAAAACCTTCCCAAGTGATTCCAATAAGGATCCTAAGCTGAGAACATATATACTGAAGAGAGAAAGACAATGCATCATAAAAGTTAAACAGGCACTATGGAATTTGAGAAATCAATGAAAAATAAAAATATGTTTAAAAATTAATGTAATTTTAAATCCCAAATTTAGATAAAGACAGTATGGCAAATAATAGAAAATACTATTATTTTGAAAGATTTATTTATTTATGCATACAGAACTGGGGTACAGGCCAGAGGGGCAAGGGCAGTAGGAAGATTCACCAGCGATAGAGTGGGGAGCAGAACAGGCGGACTGACAAAATACACTGCCGAAAGGAGCAATGGATGAGACAGCAGAGGTCTGCTATGCCATATGCATCAACTCCCTGGCTGGGGATGGAACTCGTGCTGCAGTAGCTGTGGCTAGCTTTAGTGCTGAGCCTTAACCTGTTGTGCCACCAGGGAGGGCCCAGAAAAGTATTATTAAAGAAAAGCATTATCATTTAATAGTCAAAGATATTCTGTTATTAACATCTGTGCTGGGCTGGTGGTAATGATAAAATACAACACTGAACTGCAATTAAACATCTCTGCAAAGCATGCAAATGAATTCAGTTTGATAATTCATAGTTTCACCAGCATTTGAACATCAAATACGGCTAAGTATTCTTAATGGCAATCTTTCCCATAAATCAGGTTGCTCATCTCAGCAGTAGGGACATTTGAGGTCTGATAAGTCTTCTGTGTAGGGGGTTATCTTGTGTCATGGGATGATTATTAACTTCCCTGGCTTCTATCAATCAGATGTAAGCATCACTACCACCCCAATATTTGACAGTCAAAAACGTCTTCATGCAGTATCTGGGGACAAAATTAACCTGCTTGAGAACCACTGAGTTAAATGGACTATCGTATATGTTAACCAATATTTACCTTAACTGGTTTCATTTAAATCTATTTCCTGGGTTCAAATGATAAGTAAGGAAACAAACACTGATTTCAATTCAAACAGCATTTAATTAAAAAAAAAAAGAGTAATTTTAAGAAAATGTTAGAACCTATTTCCTCTAAATAACCAAACTTGCAGACCACTAAAATAGCTGAAATTGAGTCTCTGAAAGAACAATTTGGGAGGAGATATGATTTTGTATGTATTCTGCATCTGAGTGACTAGCACAGAACTGGAGAGGGGAGGGACTACTTAAGTTAACTCACTGGATATCACACCAGCTAAAAACTGTTCAATGAAGAGGACATCAGATGCATAAATTACAATGCAGCAGTGATATCAGCATTTGACCACATAGTGTCATATTTTATTGAACTTATTTTAATAAACACATAGTGGCCATCTAATCAGTGCTGAGAATTATATTGAATGTCGAGTACCAACATAAATACAAAATATTTCTGAACCTTAAAGATTTCACATTCTGTCAGAGTAGGGCCATAATTTAGACTTAAAATCTCTACCATTGTGTAATTTTACAATGGGAAGTTTATTACAAAAAAAAAAAAAACGAGAATTTAATCAACATTTGGAAACTGGATTTAGTGGTGATATTTACCTGGGGGATGAATTTGGGCTCTGAGGAGGGGTAACCTTTGCTGAACACCTGCTTGATATATTCCCAAATGTGGTTCACTTTGTTCTCATGATAATACTGTGAGGTCATGACTATCTCTGTTAAAAATAGAGAACTAAGACTCAGAGAACTGAAGTATCTACCTAAGGTCACTCAAAATTCCAACCAAAAACTTTCCAGTGTCAAAATCCATCATCTCTAGAATTAATTGCATGTTTATAGGAAATGGAAAAACTAGGAAAGCACATAGATTAACCATTTGTTCTTTATTGAGACTTACATGTTGTTATTTGCCTCATTTACTTTGCCATGTTTTTTCTCCATATATGTATGTGTATAGACACAGTGAGAGCAATTAATAGTATAAATATTAATGTTCTTATGTACATAATATGTATGTACTTATGTACATTAGTGATGTACATAATATAATATTATAAATAGTAATATGTTATGATATTTACTATAGTTATCTAATATATAATATGTAATTAAATACAGAACACATCTACAAATATATAGCGCATAAATATGTCTATATCATAATTAATATATCATATATAAAATATTTTGTGCACCACTCAAGAATTAGTTTTATGCATAACCCAAATTCATAAGTATGTTTTTCCTAAGACCAAGGAAATAAACGTAACCACAGAAAATATCTCTACCTTAGAAAAATTTAACATCAATGTAGTACTTTTATAGAATTTCACCACATTCTAATTTTTCAAATTAATCAAGTAATGTTCTTCATAATAAAATTAGTCTCTAGTGCAAGATTCAGTTTGGAATCAGGTATTGGATTTGTTGTCTGTTTCTTCCCCTTTGTTCTAGAACATTTCCATAACCATCCTTTATTTTTGTTTGGTTTTGTTTATGTGAATTTGGCACTTTTGTGGAATATAGCCTCTCCTGCCTTCTGAAATGTTCTTCATTTGGAATTTGTCAGACGTTTCTTCAGAAAGCCTCAGCTGTGTTGCTGGCTGGAATACTGTAATTGTGAGGGCTGTCCTTTCCAGAGCTCATATATATGAGGAAAGAAATGACCTTCTGCCTTTTATTTGGTGAAGCTAAAATGTCATCCCATTTTCCACTAAATAGTTACTCCTTTTTCTCCTGCAATTACTAAATAATCTCTAGGAAGAAACCTCATGACAGTACAAGCATACTGTTAATTCAAATCTTCTCTCTAGATTAGTATACTTTGCTACTTCCTTGAACAAACTTCAGCACTCACCCTACATTTATCAGTTGGCTTCCGATATTCTAAAAAGGTAAATCTCTCCTTTTTCTCTCTCATTATTTTTCTATTTACTTTTGGTTTAATATCATGAACATTTTTTTTTAAAGATTCATTTATTTATTCATACAGAACTGGGGTACAGGACAGAGATGCGGAGGGTGAGAGGATTTACCAGGGACAGAGTCGGGAGCAGAACAGGCAGATCAACAAAGTACACTGCTGAGGGGAGCAGTGGGCGGGTCAGGAGAGGTCTTCCACACCATGTGGTCACCTCCGGGGCAGGCGGGATCTAACTCATGTGGAAGTGGCTTAAGCTTCTTAGTGCAGTGCTTTAACCCATTGCGACACCAGGGAAGGCCACATTTTTTTTTTCCCCCGAGTTCACCTACCATTCATTACTGCTACTCTTTTATAGGGAAAAATTGTTCTATTTCTGGCTAGCATTTTGCATATCCTGTTTAAAGCACATCCTAATTTTTGACATAAAAAATGTTCCACCTGCACTTTGTATACATAGTTCCCCGAAGTCAAGGTCTTATTTCCTTTCCATGGGAGTTGGATGCATTAGCGAGCAAATCTGAAGTGATAAGTTATATACTCATGGCTGCTGGGATACTGTTGCTTTGAGACCTAGCTGCTATCTATAGTTATGCACATATAATTACATATGTACATACACATATACATGTCAAAAGTATAATTCCATTCATACAATTGTATATATTTATCCATGTGCAATTATATACATATCAATCACTACATATATATTACCTAAATGTACACATGATTATACATATACACATATTTTAGAAATGATGCCTCTACACCAATACCTTCAATTACATTTCATCCACACCCATGGGCTTTTTTTTTTTTTTGTCTTACCTCATTCCTTATTTAAATGATCTTTCCATAGTGAGAAATTCAACTCCCCAAATTTTCAACATACTTAGTTGCTTAAACATATAATTCATGTTAAAATAATAACAAAACCCTTTTGTGGAAACAATAAAAATAAACTCTATTAGAAAAAAAAAATCAGGATTTGTTAGTAGTTTTCTCCAACAACAAACCACTAGGGGTTGAAATGTTTACATACATACTTGGGTTAAATTGTTTTCCTTCTTCCTTCCATTTAGTTTAAGGAAGAGATACATTATTTAGTTTGGAATATATTTGTATCTGCTTCAGTTTCCCTTCAGTTCTTTTTTTTTTTTTTTCAAAAAGAGAAACAACTCTAATACCTAATTTAAAATTGCCTTACTATAAAGAACTTTTATAAATATCCTCTCATAGATATGAGGCTTGAGAAGTAAGAAATGGCTTTCAATTCTTGACATTGAATATTTTGATTGCAAGGATCAGTATGATATTTATACTGACCAAGTATCCAATTAAATGGGATCATCTGAGGCCCTATCTCTTTGAATGAAACTATTTTATGCAAACTGTACTTTTCAACCAGGCCGTTGGGGTTCTGACCCAGGAACATATGCTGACAGACACAGGGTCTCCTGGTCCCACTGATTCTCTTAATTCAGAAACTATAAATAGCACAAACTTAATTAAACTGATGGCAGATTATAAATGCATATGTTGTGATTTCTAGGTCTATCTTGGATGTCAGCTAATATAGGAAATTATAAACAATTGTAGACTGAGCATTTGACAAATTCAGATTAAATGTTTAGCTCTACATCTTTAAGGAATGTTTATTTATTCATCTATATAATCAGAGTTTTCTAAATATAAAGAAAAAATGTGTGCCTTTCTCTTTATTCTGATTAAATATGTATATGTATTTTAATGTGTATCCATTGGTGTTGTTTTCTCACCATCATCTTTACAAAAATCGTACTCTCTTGGTTAAAGTGCTAAGCAAAAACAAACAAGCAAACAAATAATATCTTAAGTATCAATGTTTTTAGGCTAAATCTATAATATTTAATTCTAGAAATCACATAATTAAGACTAAGGAAATCTCACCTACTTTCCTCTGTGGGCTTTCTAAGTCCCAAGATGGTTATATGTGGGGACATCATTTTCCTTCAGGGCCTATTGCAGGTTCTATCAGAAAGGATGTGACCTATTCCCCAGATACTGTCCAAGATTAATACAACATTCTTCAGAAGTGGTATTTTTTTTTTCTCCTGCCACCCATCTGAGACTTTGCTGAGTAGACTGCTCGCTTTACTGATCCAGGAGCAAACAGTCTAACAACATGATCCAGCTCCAGCATGTGTCAAACCCAGGCAGAGTCAACCACAATTCCAAGGGGGAGAGTCATATAAAAAACAGAAGCACCTGAATCCTATTCTCTCAAATTTCTACTCAAAGATAGCAAATTTCTTGTTAACTCAGACTTAAATAATGAACAAACACAGCATCAATGCTGCAGCCAGTGTTGGTCAGAGGCAGCTTTCCTTGTACAGTATATAGTCACCATTGGTGTTTGGGTTTAAAAGACTCAACCCATTTCTCCTATTGAATTCTTTATCTTTCAGAGGATTCCTACTCCATATTTTTTTCTGTAATACACATCTATATATTAAAGGCATCTTACTGTGAATATCATGATATTTTGACTTTGGGGGCATATTCAGTTCCCATAGAGGGAAAAGTCAAAAGTTCCAAAGAATAAATAATCCCCAAATCTACTCTGGACCAGTATAAACAAGATGTTAGTGATAAATACCTTAACTTCTACCTGTTTGGGGTAGTCTGACATGTTCTATATTATTTTGGGGGGATTTCATGAGCAGAGTGAACTCCAATTGTCCTTTGTGGTTATTGTTTCTCTCATACACCCTCTGCTGATTTTTCTCTTCCATGTTCTTGTCTTACTCTCCTACAGGTGGTTTCTCAGACTTGACTCCAGTTCCCAAACTATTTTCATTCTGGAAATGTCGAGGTTGGTAAACATTTGGGGATGTGAGGAGAACAGTGCACCTATATAGAAGACATGAAATTTTGCACCTTTCCCCCAAACCTCACCTTCTACATCTTTTCCTTCTATTGACTCAAGTTCTTTGTAATAAATCAGTGATCCTATTAGACTTGTTTCTGCAGATGATGTTACTCCAGTGTGAACTCATGGAGACTGAGCGTTTATTCGGGAGTACTTAGAGAGTGCTACATTCAATTAAAGATGGGTAACTGGGGCCCTCCCTGGTGGTGCAGCAGGTTAAAGCACAGCACTATGAAGCTAAAGCCACGTCCACATGAGTTTGATCCCCGCCTGCCCGGGAGGAGATCCACATGGTGCTGCAGACCTCTCCTGACCAGCCCGCTGCTCCCCTCAGCAGTGTACTTTGTCGATCTGCCTGTTCTGCTTCCCACTCTGGCTCTGCTGAATCCTCCCACTCTCCACATCTCTGGACTGTACCCCCGTTCCATGTGAATAAATAAATACATCTAAAAAAGATGACTAACTGGAACTCTACTCAAGATCCTTTAAATGAGGTAAACAGGGGAAAAAAAGAAAAGTCAACAATGGCAAGTTTACTAGCTAAGACTCTAAATAAGGAAGAAATGGAAAGAGTGAAGATACCACTTTGCACTGGGATCACAGGTTCATCAGTTCCTTTTAAACAAGAGGCAGACACCCAATCATACTTATGCTAGAAAGTAAATCAAATCTCATTCCAATATGAAGCTAATATGTCAGCGTGAAGTGTAAGAATTATCTGCCCCATTTGCTGATGGATCACTAGAAACCCAGGATATAATTCAGTTGTGGATTAACTATTCTTTAGACAAGCAAGAAGAAAAATCCACAAGAGCTATATCTGTAAAGGGAGACAAGGGAAGAAACAGTTTCCCAAGAAGATACTAGGCACTCTGGCCAAGAATATAGACTCCACTGGAATAAACCTACATGAATTTCTTGTAAACACACAGGAAAAGAATCCAAAGGACAGCATGATAGTGCTAAAATTAGAAAGAGATTCTAGAATTCATTAATAACAGCAATATCCAGTTCAAGGAGTTTCTACTTCATATCACTGGCTGCTTTGCCACTGAGTAGCTGCCTACTTGGGGGTGGGCTACAATGCTGATCCAACTGGACAAGGTTTATTTTCAAGAGAGATGATGCCAGCAACAAGAGGATAACCAGATCAGTGTTCCACTGCAGGGTGAAAGGAATATATCAATAGAAGAGAGGATGAAGATCCAAGAGAGTATTTACCAAAGAGACATACTAGAATCAATATCGACGTGAATTGCACTATAATCCACTGCTAGGGCAGCACAGTAAGCCCAGATTCCTGGGGCCATGGATTTGGAGGAGCACACCGTCTGATGGCTCTGGAACTTTCTACCCCTGTCATCAAAATACACAGCTTGAGCAGAATCTCTAAACTTACTTAAGATGAAAACACCATTAGCAAAGGTGGAGGTGGAGCAAGGAAGGATTGGCAGAATTCTAGGTGCTCCAGTGGTATGCAACCAGGTTCAGCTTTTCCAAGTCTGCCTGTAGCCTTCTCCCTTGTTCTGTCTCACAGCAGCAGCAGAATTAGCAGTTAACAACTTCCTGCTTTCCATCCTACCCCTCAGCAACAGTCACACTCAAATAATCACAAGATCTCACAGGGGCAAGAAACAAGTTTAATGCATTGGGAACTAGAATGGAACGACCGGAGAATGACCTAGTACTATCTCTTTCAAATATTGTGAAATGAGAAGTAAAACCCTGAAAACAAACAAACAAGTTGCATTCTCAGCTATCTAATTACTTCCCAAATTTCTTGCAGTTCAAAAGCTTGTCTCAGGTTCTGCTTCTAGGGGAACCCAAACCTAGTCAAGGGGAACTCAAACCAAAGCAATTGCTCTTTAATGTTTTTGTTTTTTTTTTGTTGTTGTTGTTTGTTTGTTTTTGTTTTTCCTAAAGGATGAGATAAAAACAAGTTCAATCTTCACTGGCATTTTGGGTTTTAGTTTCTGCTCTTTGTGACTACAGGAAAGAGTATGGAAAGAGTAGTAAGTCAACAAGCACAGTGATACTGTAGTTAAAAGACTGACAATAATGACTGAGCATTAAGTGTAGGGAAGTCTAATTCCAAACATATAAAAGGAAAATCATTCTAAATTTTCAGAAGTTATCAATTTACCTTTAGCTTGAATATATAGTTTGTGGTTTTATTTTATTTATTTATTTTTTTTAATCATCTGTATTGGGATAAACTTCAGGAAAAACCAGTAGGTATTTTCTCTATAGTTAGATAAATAAAAGGGTTCCACAATTTTGTTAATCTTGAGAAGGAGCTTTTTCTCTAAGGTGAAATCCCAGTCTTCTAGCAAGAAAATCACTATAGCCTTTAAGTCCTGTAGCATCAGGCTTTCTTTTAAACACTGCTGTTTTATATATATATAAAGATAAGGATTCAAACTTACCCATGTTTATTCATTTGGTATCCTAAAGGAGTTGATATGTTTAAGGAATAATTATTGAGTGAAAGTAAAATAATTGAAGTAAAATAATTAAAATGGTTAAATTTTGTCACACTAGCCATGCAATTCTGGGTTTCTAGGATAAAATGGCAGCTGAATTTTGTTCAACTAATTTTGATTCAGTCAACACTTAACAAAAGAGTAGGTTTCAGTTAGAAGACCAAATAGATTTGAAATCAAATACAAAGTTTAATAATGCAACTGAACTGTGTAATAATTTATGAAAAATGTAAATATGGTTCGTAAGCAATTTCAAAATTCTGATTCTGGGAGTGTGCAAAGATGATTTTACCAAAACTCATTTTAATTGTATAATTGATTAGTAGAGTTAAATATGTAGTTAAAATTAATTGGTTCATATGGGCCTCCAAAATGAAGGCTGTCCCAGTGGCCCAGCACAAGATTACAAATCTAAGTCAGCCTTTACTTAGGAGAAACAGATCTCTAGGAAACCTAACTACACCAGTCACAATCCTCCAACTCAGCAGCTGACATTACCTTAGAAAACAGGACCTATAGCCTTACAAGGAGATTCCTGGACTTCCTTCCGTTACCTCTCCTAACATTTTGTAAAATGTGTTCTTCCAAATCCCACTGGAAATAGAAATGCACTGCTTACAAGGCACTGTAGTGCTCCAATCCATCAACTGTTTTCCTCTGAATCAAGGGATCCAAACATATTACTAAGTTATTTTAGTTTTGTCATATGACAAGGTATTGGAAGTGATCTTGGAAATGTTGTTTTATATATTTATATTTATATGTATATTTATATGTATACATATCACAAAAACTTTGTGTGAGATCGGTGTTTATTATTTTGTAAAATATGACTGATGAGTTTTCTAGTTCTATAGGGTATTAGTAAGACCATGCTATTCAAAATTATAAATGTATTTTACCTAATCACAAATATTAGTTTTCTTAAATATGCTCCCCAAAATATGAATTTTGTAACTTAAATTCAGAATTTCATAATGTTTATTCTAATTCCACTGCTTTCCCTGGTTTCTTAACTTTATCAAATAGAAGAATACTTAGTGATATAGCTACAAATTGTTGATCTGTTACTATGCATATAATCCAGAATATCTCACTTCACTTGACTTTAAAAAAAATATCATTAGCATTAATAAATACTTTTAAGAATATATGGAAATTATAAGCATTATTTTCTTAGGAATCCTTTAGAGCTACCAGATTTTAACTCTAATTTAGTACAAAAACAAACAAACAAACAAAACCTCACCATCTTGGATCTCCTTAGTGTCCCAATGGTTAAAGAGAGCATTATCAACACTGCTATATGAGTTCCATCCCTAGCCAGGGAGGTGACCCACATGGCACAACAGACCTCTCCTGTCTTGCCCACTGCTCCCCTCAGAAGATCTGCATGTGTTGCCCTGCAGTCTGTTTCTGGTGAATCCTCTCACCCACTGCACCTCTGGCCTATATCCCAGTTCTTGCATGAATAAATAAAGAAATCTTAGAAAAAAAAAAAAACTCATTACCTCAGACATTGTTGTTGTTCTCAAAAAATATATGACTAGCAATAAATACATATAAAAGACAGAATAGTATCCCTTTAAAAAATACAGAACAGGAACAAATTAAAGTAAATTGAAAGAAAATGTAGAGTTAAATATCACACTATAAGACAAATTAAAACATTTTAATTGTACTGTAAACAGTGGAATAGACTTTCTAGTTGAAATGAAAAATCATGAATCAGTAGTAAATTATTGGTAAAGATAAACAATATAAATATGAAATGAATCTGTTTTCATATACAAGGTGGGATGTTTTTGAGAAGTTAAACAAGGGGTAGAGCACCTTGCAAGGACATTCAGAGTGTGTTCTGCACATTTAAAGATGGTGTTCCTCCCATTTCCTCTGATTCCCCAACATTGCATAGGTCTTGGGCCACTCCATCATCCTCACTTGCTCTGGAGAGGAGCCCTCTTACCAGCCAGGAGCCCCCAGAGGGGCAGCACTGATACAGCCATTTCTGGGTCCCAAACTTGAATCATAAGTTGTGCTGCTTAGGCTTTCTTGACTGCTTAGAATTGGGATGCAATTATTTTCTCCAGACTTTTATAGCTCATGCCTTCAGAATTCTCAAAGTATAAGCTAGTTTTAAGATACCATAAAATAGATTCACACTGTTCGCAGAAGAAAGCAACTCACTAACTTTGAAAAGAAAACAGCAACAAATTTATATTTGCACACCATTATGTTCTCTAGTAACATTGCCTTAAAGACCCTTTCACTTTTGGTCTACTATATATATCTACTTCCTGCTATGCTGTTCTTTCAATTTTTTGAGGTCCAATTAGTGGTACATATGGAATGAAAACTTGGGAGTGAAGGAAGGAAAGAAAATATACTTTCTACCAAGTCTATGCGATCTCTGATTGACAGCATGCAACTAGAAATTTCTTCAGTAGGCATATTTGGTTCACCTTTGCTTTATTTGGTATATATGGCCAGAGGCACAGGACCATTTGCTGCTGAGTTTCTATTAGAGAGAGCTCATTATTCATTAACCAATAAAAACAACATTATTGTTGAGTTCCCATATCACTTTCAATTTCTTAATTGTATTTTCAAAAATTTTTAACTCTGTTATTTTTCATTACTTATTTAAGAACATTCAAGTAAAGCACTTATTGTAATGAGGATAGCCTTCCTGAAATCCAGCTCTCTTTCACAAAGAGGAAATACAGATTTACATTATATGTTTGATTTCTTGACCTCTTTTTAAGTCACAGCATAGAATGACTATGAATTAATAATGATTTTAATTATTATGTCAGCTTCTTCTTTAAGAGATTATAAATGGAGGGCAATTTTGGAAAGTTGATGTGTCCAATTGATGTTTTAGTCCTCTGATGCCATTTAGACTTACCATTGAATAGCCTAGCACTGCTGATTCAATATGAAAAGCAGTTGTATATTTTTTTGATTTCCCATTTTTTGGAACTGCAAAACCACACCAATAATTCCATTAGTGAAGGGAATTATATTTGAGAACATTGACTTTGTTTTGAAGACACAGTCAGGAGAATTAAATGTATTGCTAAGTATTAATTCTTTGATATGTTTTAAGTGTAAATTGTTGAAAAGAAGACACACCACATTGCCTATCATTCCTGTTGGATGAAGCACATACTGAAGTATCACTTTCTAACAATTAAGAAATTAGCACTAACAATTATGTGTCATTTCTTCTCTAGAGCTCACAGCATGATTAGTTTATGCCTAATTAAGGGCCTAAATCAGCAAAGAATGTCTGGCTTCATTCTGAGGGAGAGATTTCCTGTAGGCTACTTTGTAAGCTTTCTCTCCTTAAATTAGAATATAATTCTATTTTAAGTGAAAGAATACTATTTCACAAGTCTCTTATGTCAAAGAAAACTTTGATTTCCATCTTCTATCTTTTTCCATATTGTTCTTTTAGCTGGCTAAATTTTAAAAAAGAAAAGAAATCAAAGATTACATAAAGTTGAAGAAAAACCCTTCAAGTTTTTATAGTCTTTCTTTTCTTATCCAATAGACCACCACTGCCTGTAATTTCAAATTCCTCAGAAAATTGCTTAAGACTGAAATCTCCAATTCAGTACAAATCCCATGACCTTTCCTCCAATAAAAGAATAGTAAACTTTTAGTGTGAACTATTTAAAGTATTTGTTGATTCTTTAACTAAATAGAGTTTTGAAAATTTTTCTTAAAAGTCAGTAATATATGGAATCAATTAGAGCCAAGACTACTAGAAAATAAATGAAACCAATAAATAACACACACACACACACACACATATATATAAACACACACACACACACACACCAAGATATACATACAATGAATGCAAAATTACATGCTGTGTATATGCATGTACACATTGGATATACACATATGGAATTTATCTTGCTTTATATTCTTACATGCATTGTATCATATTATTATCTCTATTTTATAGCTGAGGAAACTGGAAACTGAATCTTAGAAGTGTTTATTAACTTTCACGCAGTCATATAGCCAGTAAAATGGCTGAGACACAAAGTAAAGAAAACAAGGCAGACTCATATAAAGTAAAGGTCAAAAGAGTGCAAATAAAATTTCTAATTTAATGTTGCCTTTATGATTAGTTACACCCTTTCAAAACTAATTTAACCCTAAAGGAATGCCTTATTCAAAAATATAAAACAAATGGGTTTTCCAGTTTATCTAAAATAAAAAAAAAGTTTTTAATGCAATTTTTATTTTTCTTTTAACATTTCTTTGCGTGACAAATTGAGAAAATATGACCAAAGGGGAAATTGTTTTCCCTAAAAGAAAGAAGTGAAGAACTCTTATGATATCAATATGGTTAAAGAAAGAAATCAAAAAAACCTCGATCTTGTGGACATATAAACAGTGACGCCTATACATTAGAAACTATCTACAAGAAATTTTCCATGTTTAACTAAAACTAGTTTTATCCTCCTCCAACTTCCAAAGTGGGAATCAACAACTTCTAAGGAATAAAACAACAAGAAAACTAGAAGAGGAAACAAAAAAGAAGCAATTATATTTCTTTAATTAGAAAGCAAACTTGAGAGAGGAAAATATGTCTTTCTATATACCACATATTAATCCTAGAGGTTCCCCTTCACTTGAAATTTATATATTCAGCTTGCCAGCATATGTTTGGGTTAAAGGCTTCCGCATCCATGCATATAACTAAGAAATCACTTTATTTCTTATTCACCAAGAAAGGAGAAAACTGAAATGGACCTGGTTAACATCTGAAAATACCCTTATGTATTAGAGTTACACAATTCACCTTCAAACTGCTTTTCAAAAAGCTTTAAAAGCCTGATTGTTGTTGCTAGTGGGAGGGTGGGGGGGGATTGGTGGTGAGAAATACAGCATTATTGATGACAGCTGATGAATTGTTTTAATTTTGCTTTGTATTTCTAAGGCACTTTAACTATCAGATCAACATTTCAGAAATTGTTTTAATATTTATTTAAGATTGATGTGTTAAAACACAATTATATCCATACAATAGAAATGTATCAATATATTTGCTGTGTTCCATTTGCATATGCATGCATACACTAATGTATGTATATAATCTAATATTTGTTGTGTTCATTTGCATATGCATAGATACATTAATATATGTATATAATCTAAAATATATACATTGATGGAAGCTGTATTTTATTACTCATTTTATGAGTAATGCTTTGATCCTGGAACCCCTGAAGATTCAAATGGTATAGTGTAAAAACACACCAATGTAAAACAATTTACAAACATTCAAATAATTAGAGGGTTAAAAATAAGAAAATCAGGGATTTGACCTGAAACAGCTTTTTTACTTTTTATTTTCAATACCATTTTACATAAAGTCTAGATTAGTTTTGCTGCCATACATGCAGAAAATTATAAGCAAAAAGAACTTATTGTAACATATATTTTATCAGTTTCAAACAATTTCTTGTCAAGGAAAATATAAGTCTTCCCATCCAACTTCATGTATGTAACAAATTAACACTAATAGAATATTTTATTATATTCGTAAGTATTTGTTTGATAGTCATATGATGAAAATGCTGATTTCCTGGTCTTCATTTTAAGGGAATTTTAAGGGTATTATTCAGTTTATGTTGATAACCATAAAATAAATGGATTCTTATATCCGAGAAACAGATGGAAAAATAATATATCAGTTTATTTCATAGTTATAAATTATGTTTCAAAATATGTCTATCCTGTTTCACCACTTTTTTTTTATTATTTTTAACAAAGGTTCTTTATTTTTAAAACAGAGCAACAAAGCTTGTCTTTGTTAGTCACAGGGCTGTAGTTTTAAATTCTTTTGTTTCTCCTTTCACAACACCTGTATTTCCATAGTTATAGAAAGTGTGTAGCGGAGAGTGGTGACCATGGCTTATTTATTTTACTAAGTGCCTTTCACCTATTAAAAAGTCCCATAGAAATAGTCCCCAAAATTAAGTGAGCAGAATTTTAAAGGACTCTTTTTTTGAACAAACATGTAAATCATTACTAAAACTATTGTGTTTTCATTGAAATAAACTAATTTTAGGTCATGCTATTTTTTGAAGGAAAGGGAAGAAGAACAGAAAGAAGAACATAACATATATGTGGGGTATAAATTTAAAATACACTGCAAATAACTGCATTTTCTTTGTCATTTTTCATTTTTTTTTTTGTCCTACCTTTTTTCAGTCTGGATTAGAAAGCAACTTATAAAAAAGCATTGACTATTGCAGGCATCCAATTAGAAGGCCTTTTAATGACAAGTTTCTACTCTATACTAGTATTCAATATTCATTTGATTTAAGAGCATTATCTAGTGAACACAACTACTTTATAATGGGTGAATCAATGATTTATGCTGGACCAAAATATTCATCAATTAATAATAAAGAATGCCGTCTGCTCTTTCAGAAACAAAATGAACAACAAATAAACACACACAGACATATAAATACAAATGTAAGCCTTCAAAATCTAGTCTCTCAAATTTGTCTCTTAAAGTGGGAAATTTCCAAAATACTAAAAACAGGAATATTAATTTTTGATGAAGAGAATGATATGTGTGTAAAACACAAAAATAGGGGCCCTCCCTGGTGGCGCAGCGGGTTAAAGCACTGCACTAAGAAGCTTAAGCCACTTACACATGAGTTCGATCCCCGCCTGCCTGCCCGGAGGAGATCCACATGGTGTGGCAGACCTCTCCTGACCCACCCGCTGCTCCCCTCAGCAGTGTACTT
>NW_004567102.1:40802423-40829121 GCF_000260355.1 Condylura cristata
CAAATGACTTATCCTTTTCTTAAACTCAATAATTTATAAAACAACAGTGTTAATAGAAACAGAACACAAAATTTTCAATTACTAAAATTGAGGAGATATTCAGGTAAATTCTTAATTTTATGCACAATATAAATATTTAGGAATAATAACTTAAAGACTGTAGGTAAAAGAGAAGGTCTCATAAAGTATTATAAAGTAACTATCAATAAATATACAGTTTCTATATAGTGAATCATGGCTACTTGCAGGGCCACATTCTATGACACAGATCTAAAGATGTATAATGGAGAATAAAAGTAGCACAAGAATTTGCCTAATTTTGGTCCAGAGAGTGGAAGAAATTGGGTTGAGTATAGCTGCAATGTCCTTGACTTGAGTCATAAATTGGATATCCATGACATCAGAAAATTTTTTTCTTACATTGTTATTTCCTTAATTCTAGCATAGTGTCTTATCAGATGGTCAGTGTAATCAAAGATATTTGTGGTAATTTATAAGTTCTCTGAATTTAGAATTAAACATCCCAGTACAGATTAGACTATATGAGTTAAGGGCTCCACAGATGTTTTAAAAAATACAGTGAGAGAATCACAGAGGTCAAGTCTAAATACAAAGATATAAATACAGCCAATAAGAAATAAGAAAGCTATATGGAAATGTTAAAGTTCAGTCATAGTAGAACACTGACAATGAAGATGGCTCAGATCTGAATTCAAATTTTAGCTCTTACTAGCATAACCCTAGCACATGTTTATATTCTTTGATCCTCCTTTACCAGTCTATATATTGAGGGTAATATCAAAAGGTTGGATTTGCTGAGAAGATAAAATTGCATTAAATATTTAAAGTACATAGAACAAAATATCAGTTATTAATGTATGAAAAGAACAAAAGAGGGAGATGGAGGAAATATGAAGTAAAAGGGAAAACAGAAGGAATTAAGTGAGGGAGGGAGGGAGGAGAAACAAGGAAAGAAGAAAGAAAAGGAGGAATGAAGGGAGAAAAGATACAAAAAGAAAGAGAAGAGGAGAGGGAAAAATGTAGCAAGAAAGAAGGAGCAGAGGAAAGAGAAGAGAAAAAAGGAGACAGTGAAGGAACAAACTATCCAGGAAATTTTATTTTTTTTGAAGACACTGATGGCCAATGTGGCCAATGTTCCTAAGAGTACAATGGGAGGAAGAGAAGGACAAGGAAATCTTAGAGATAATTTTACTACATTAACTCTTGTTTATTTTGTTATTTTCATCATAACACAGAAAATGTGTTTTGAAAGAAATTCTGCTCTATGTTTATATAACCATATACCCATCCATATACACAGCAAAACAGATTTTTATGAAATTTATTGTTGCTTTGTTTTGCTGTTTATTTACTAAAGTGATGATTTTCATTGAAAATGTAAAAAGGCTTAAATGGATTGTCATACCCTAGATATAAAATATTGTTATTTTTCGATGCATACTTTCCATATTTTTCTAAGCTCGTTGGTACATTTTTTTTGGTATGGGTTTATATGTTAAACCTTTCAAGAGCAACATTTTCCATTTAGTAATTTACCTAACAATATATCTTCACACATCATTCTAAATGAGAACATAGGTTGTACCTTTCTTTCTAAATTAATTTCTTATTATTCAATTATAAAACTTATTTCCCTTATTTTGCTATGGAAAATAAAATTGTAAAGATTTCATTACCTAAAGAAAATGTTTTAAAAATGAGTATTTGGGGCTCTCCCTGGTAGTGCAATGGGTTAAATCACCACATTATGAAGCTCTCAGAAGCCACTGCAGCACAATTTCCATTTCCAGCCAGGGAGCTGACCTACATGGTGTGGCAGACCTCTCTTGACCTGCCTACTGCTCCCCTCAGCAGTGTATTTTAATGGATCTACCTGTTCTGCTTCCTCTCTGTCTCTGGTGAATCTTCTCACATACCACACCTGTGGCCTGTACCCCAGTTCTGTAAGCATAAATAAATAAATATTAAAAAAAAAATGAGTGTTTGTATCAAAGCAAGCTAAAAGTCCTTGTAAATCATTAATAATCATTTAAGTTAAATCTGTTTAAAGTAATGGTAAGGAAAATTAATTCTGATCAAATAATGAGGACAATATAAAGTACTAGAAAGTAGAAAAAATATTTAAGATTGTGGGCTGCTCAATATATAGACTTGGTGATCAAAGCTTCATTTTACCTTTTCCAATAGAATCTAAGGATACAAGGAAAATGGAAACATTTGTTAATTTGTTAATTTCATTTGTTAATTTCTTCTAGCTGTATTAACATATTTATTCTGGGCATTAAGTAGAGAAGAAAACCTAATTGGCTTCAAGTGATGTTGACTCTTCCCCTCCTCCACTGTGAGGTCTGGCTTTGGAACCAAGCAAAGAGGCCGTAAATTGCTAAGAATAGGAAATAAAGAGAAGTGACAGATGGCAAACAAGAAGAGAACCCAAAAAGCAGGCAAGAAAGGAGGCTCTAAGAGGGGATCTGAAGTGACTTGCACCTGTTTGGAAGTGAAAGAACACAATTGTTATGAGCACCAGTTTGGAAGGTTTTAACAAGAGTCTTTCAAAAAGTATGGCAAATTCCCCCAGTTCCCTCCCTATACATTTTGTTCACGTTTGGCTAGAAAGAAATGTATTAACCTAAGAAATCTTTTTAGACAATTTCTAAACTGTTTGAGATTATTAGTTCCATGGCTCCCAGAAGAAAAAGATTTTTTTTTTCCTGAGTGAAAAATCTTGAAAGTAGAGAAAATTCTAGTTCAGATGAACTTAATTTTCCTATTTGCATTTATATATAATTTAATTCTGCATATTCTATAGGAGTATGATTATCATTTATTACTTAATGGATTGCAATAAGAAGATTCTGGATAATGGCTGATCAGTCAGTTGAGTCACTTTTTTTTTTAATTTTTATTTTTTTAAAGATTTATTTATTTGTGCATACAGAACTGGGGTGCAGGCCAGAGGCTCAGGGGTGGTGAGAGGCTTCACCAGAGACAGAGTGGGGAACAGAACAGGCAGATCGACGAAGTACACTGCTGAGGGGAACCGCAGGGGGGTCAGGAGAGGTCTGCCACGCCATGTGGTCACCTCTGGGGCAGGTGGGAATCCAACTCATGAGGAAGCGGCTTTAGATTCTCAGTGCTATCCTTTAGCCTGCTGCGCCACCAGGGAGGGCCAGTTGAATCACTCTTAATGAGGAAGACAAGGTGGGATGGAGAAATAATCAAACCACTGGAACAAAAAGTAGAAATAAACAAACGAAACAAAATATGTTATCATTGAAAGCTATTGCAGCCAAACCTAGATTAGCACAAATCTTGCACATTCAGGAATAAAAACAAAGCGAACAATCAGGAAATTCACGTAAGATGAAGGTTTAAAGAAATTCAGATGAATTATATACATATGGGAAAGTTTTATGCTAACACTAATGAAAATGTGAAGTCAATGATTAAGTATTTGTGTTGCATATACTTTGATATTAAGACAATGTTGGTAAAGATGTGTAGAGCTAGTTCATGATAATCTTTCTAAAAGCAATCAAGAACCTTAAAGAACCTCAGTGCTGCTTTCAACTATTTATCCACAAAGATTTCTTCACAATGCTACCTACAAAGTGACACTCTTATATATACCACACACACAATTTTTGTTTTACTATTCCCAAGAGTAAGAGAATAGTTAAATATAATTTTATATTTTCCTTTGTGACTATTATATAGATTGTTATAAGTATACGTTTGAAGATGAAAAAATAGAAATGTAGGTTTTTAATGAATTACAGGCATTTGTACACTTTTGTGAATCTGTTGTAAAGACCAAACGTTCTCATGTTTACAAATGCATTCTGTGATGATGGTTTAACGCTGCAGGTTTTTATTGCCATACAGAATCAGCAATGAGAAACAAGAGGAGTAACTTGGGAAAGGACATCTACTGTGAATATGCTGAGCAAAAAGCTATACACTATACTTTGGGTCCATCCTTGCAAAGCCATCAAACGATATAAAGATATAATTACGATATAAAGATCTGTATGGAGAATCTTCTGCATAGTTCTATAAATTTTCATTGTAAACATATGCTCCTTTGGTTTTGGAATAAAGAGGGATGTTCTTGAAAATAACAAATTGATATTGCTATGGCCTGACGAGTCAGCCATGAGTTTAATGAAAATCTTAGAGTGTATCTGGTTATGGAGCTATCACTTAGGGAGAAAAGTGACAGGTAGTAAATACATGTAAATGTTAAAACTTTTATATCTTTGTTGTATGATTACTTTCTTTATAATAGATTCTAAATATTGTACTTCAGACCAATATCACTTTTTAATCAGGAATAAATGTAACTTTTTTTTTAAGATTTATTTATTTATTCGTACAGAACTGGGGTACAGGCCAGAGATGCAGAGGGTGAGAGGATTCATCAGAGACAGAGTGAGGAGCAGAACAGGCAGATCAACGAAGTACACTGCTGAGGGGAGCAGCAGGCAGGTCAGGCGAGGTCTGCCATGCCCTGTGGATCTCCTCCGGGGTAGGCGGGGATCGAACTCATGCGGAAGTAGCTTCAGCTTCTTTGTGCTGTGCTTTTAACCTGCTGTGCCACCAGGGAGGGCCTGAATAAATGTAACTTTTTTTTTTTAATTTTTTTTTTTTTAAGATTTATTTATTTGTGCATACAGAACTGGGGTACAGGCCAGAGGCTCAGGGGTGGTGAGAGGTTTCACCAGAGCCAGAGTGGGGAGCAGAACAGGCAGATCAACGAAGTACACTGCTGAGGGGAGCAGCGGGCGGGCCAGGAGAGGTCTGCCACGCCATGCGGTCACCTCCGGGGCAGGTGGGAATCGAACTCATGCAGAAGTGGCCTCAGATTCTCAGTGCTGTGCTTTAACCCGCTGCGCCACCAGGGAGGGCCATAAATGTAACTTTTTAAAGGAAGTTTTGAAGCATCATCCTGATGGAGACATTTTCATCACAATCTTGAAGTTTTCATCAATCATCAATCATTATGTTAATTTACAAAAAAAAATGTCCTTTGAATTTAGTATTAGTAGAATACTGGTATTAGTAGTATGAGTAGAATACTCACAATGAAATAATTTGCATTATGTTAGAGAAACATCCCCTTGTCTCCGTATTTTAAATTGATTGGTTTGTTGTTTTTTGCTGCCAGAAAACCCAAAGCTAAGTTTCTTTTCCCTTGCAACAAATCCCTTTTCCCTGAATTTTCTACCTCTTATTTAAATTTCAATTTACTTTCTTTCATTTTTTATATATTTCTCATGTCACAAGAGTCTCCACTTACTTTGAAAATATCAGTACTCTACAAATGGAACACACCTCCATGCCTATATTGTTCTTTCCACTTGAAGTCTACTTTTCTTTATGACAGAATTGGTACAGTCCTTCTGATTATACAATATATATGCTGATTGTTAGCTCTTCTGCAATAATTTGTATGTTGCACAGAAGTTTTAAGTTAAATTATAATGATTGTCAGTCTTCCCCCAGACTTTGAATACCTTGCATATTGATGTTAACTGAATCATCTTTTCAGCATCACTGCTTACCACATGGTAGATGTTCAATAAATACCTAAATAAATAAAAATATAAAACAATAAGTGAAACTAATGAGCCCAATCAACTACTTAAACATTGACATTCAACTATTATTTTAAGAATTTATTTGCATTTTCTTTGAAATTACAGACAATAATCAAAACCATATTACCTCTTATGGAAATCTGGTTTCGATTTGTGTGATATCATAGCCATGTTCTATTCCAGTTGCAATTTCACTATTTATCTAATTTTTAAGAGGCTCCTACATTTTGCCTAGTATTGCACTAGAGGATCAGAGGAAAATGACAAGAGCAGGATCAATGCCCTCATGAAGTTTCACTAGAGCAACAGATACAGGTATTAAACTATTCATTATAATTATATTTTTTGTCCATGGGCTTCAAAAAATTGCCAGGAGAAAATGAAGTATGCTCTAGGAGTGCATAATGGAGGTTAAAGATGTTACATTCTGAATAAAGAGTAGGAAACTAGATTATGAGGATTTTTGCAATATTATACCTATTTTTAAACGTGTTAATTATCCAGAAGACAATAGCAATTTCTTCAAATTCTCTGCAGTCTATTATCTATATGCTCATATAAGAGCTAATTTAGACAACAAATTATGAAGGTTGGAGGGTAGGAAAGGAGAAGGCTTATGGGGACATGGGAATATTAACATAAGTCCTTAACGTTTTGAAACAAAGTGGTAGCCAAGAGATAAATATTATATTTTTCAGTCATATGGTTATGAAGACACTTAATTCAAGACACAAACTGTATAGTAAGCTTACTTTCACAGAATTCCTTTCCACTGGACACCTGCAAATAAAGATGTGCTTTTCTATCCTTGTGAGTGTAGTGTGTTATACAACGCTGGCCTCATAATAGAACCATTAGTGTTTCTTAAAGTACTTAATTATCAGTAAGAAAATAACTGTTTTTTCTAAAGAAAACTAGAAAATTTTGTTCATTTTCCTTAAGGAAAATGAGGAAATGGTAACATGAAATCCTTTAATATAATATGATGTATATTTGCATATAAACATTTAAAAGCAGAGTCTAATTTTAAAACATGAATGCATGTAAGTTATTATATTACAGCTTGATTTTTCTGATATTTTCTATTTGTGTACCATTTCAGAAATGGCATCTATCAGTAAGAATAATCCTTTGTTTAGTCAACCATTAAAAGTTCATTGATTGATATATTGACATTAGCTATATTTTATTTCTGCTTCCATCTTGATTTCAATTAATTTCCATCTTGAACTCAATTAATACTTTTCAAATTTTAAATTCACTTTGACATAAAATATTTTTTTTATTTTTTCCACATCTTTCCACAAACCCAAACAACCTACTAATATGGCCAAGTTTTAATAAACATATTAATATGCTCCAGATTAACCAGGATTAAAGCATATTGCTAGCCTTTCAGATTCATGTGATTTTTGTAATGTTATGTCTATTTTTAAATGTGTTAATTATCCAGAAGACCATAACAATTTCTTCAAAATCTCTGCAGTCTATCATCTATATGCATATATAAGAACTAATTTTGACAACAGATTATTTATCCATTAGCCTGAAAATGTTCAACTGCAGCTGTTACTCTCTAATTGTGGAGTCTCATAATTTGGGAGTTTTTTTAATAAGAAGGCTTTTGACCCAAAACACTGTGATGGCATTTTTTTTGTTATTTAGATAGTGAAATTTTGACACAAATCTTCTATGATTACTGTGAAGGCTTACAATATGTTAACTAGCAACAACAATAAACAGTCTGTTTTCTGCTGCTGTGGGAAAAATTTTTGTAGAAAATAAATGTTTGATCCACAAGAAAATAATATACCTTTAGCTCAGTAAAAAATCAGATTTACTGCAAAAATTTAAACATTAATTTATATACTTATACACACTTTTTAAAAGAGAACAACAGCAAATAAACATGGAAGACACTGGTAAATGCATTAAAAGTTATTTGGTGTTATGGAAAATTGATATTACAGAAGTAGTTTAATACTTTCATTTTGAAAATTTTGCTGTGATTAACACTGGTTAAACATCCCGCCTTTCAAAGGATGTTATTCAAAGACTTCTCAGTTGAACAAGATAATTTTTAAATAAATTGTTCATATTACTTCAGAGCATTGATTAATAATTATAGGAACAAAATTAAAAATCACTTAGGAGGGGAGAAAAGCATAAATCATATTGTGCATTAGATCTAAGTTTTATCATGCCAGCACATCATGTGGAAATCATTCCTTAAGTATAGTTAATTTGGAAAGTTTCACCTGAAGGTCATTACCACTCAAATGACCCCCACATTCTTCTTCACACCCCTATTGCTGACCTCTAATCTGCCCTCCAGATGGCATTCAATGTTATAAGTCCTAGATACAAACACTGTTAAGTCACTTTCTTTCTTTATTAACGTTTTATTTATTTATGCACAGAAGAGCTGGGGTGTAGGCCAGAGGTGTGGGAATGGGACATGGTGGAGGATTCACCAGACACATTGTGGGGAGCAGAACAGGCAGATCTATTCAAATATACTACCAAGAGGGTCGGTGGGCAAAACATGATAAGTCTGCTGCACCATGTTAGTTAGCTCCCTGGCAGGGATCGAACTTGTGCTAAAGCAGCTGCTGATAGATTTACAGTGCTGTGCTTTAACCCATTGCACCACACTACACAGAGGGCCTGAATTCAATTGTTCTTAAGGAGGGTAGGTTAATTATAATTATTGCTACGTCTTTAAAATTACTCCTCTTTAGAAAGGACAGTCCTTAATACACTTTCTTTCTAGACAAGGAGAATTGGCGAACTACACACCTGAATTAGTCCAAGAGGCTTCTTTGAAATACTTATTAAACACACACCCTGACATTTGTCTTCAAAATATTCACTATGCTACATCCTCTTGCCCTTTAACAACAAATAAGTCTCCCTTTGTAAACAGAGAAGTGCCCTGGTTTTAGCTACACAGATTATTGGAACAATGATTTATTGTTCTCCTGAACCTTGTGTCCCTTGGATAAATTGCACAATCTAAGTTTCCTAGCACCTCCTTTTATCCTCATGTCTATTTGAGAAGCTGCTGCTTGGTTGGAAGGCAACTGATCATAGACTCTTTATGTTTCTAAAATACAGAAACAATGGCCTTTTTGCCCAGTTCTCACACATTACTGAACTGAGAAATGACTGCAGGGTATCCGCAGAGAAGCAAGGGACAGTGATTTGGAGGGAAAGAAGGAAGACAAAAACAATTTTGCTTTGTGACCCAGTATGATCTTGTTGGGATTTATCAGAATCACGAATTAGATCTGCATGTCACCTGTCCTCTGAGCCCTGCAAATGTCCTTCCTAGAAATTTCGTGGAGCATTGGCAGAGCCCAAGTGAGTGGCAGAAACCGCTGAGTGACCTTTCAAGGGGCTGAATGGCCAATAGGACAGCATCTGGAATCGCTTTGCCTGTAGTTAATCACATGTTTTATCTCTGCTACATGGTATTCTTTCTAATAAATCTAATAAATCTCTTGTTGTAGAGGAAAGAGTGGGGATTGCTACTTTTGTTTTGGCAAACTATAAAGGGTAAATAAACCCACATGCTTTGAAAAAGGATAAAAGGTCAAATATCAGGATAGAAATTCTGAATACTCATGGGTTAGATAAGAGTAAGGAGAGGATTCCCATGTCTGAAAAGAAGCTCACATATGAGTCCGAAATTGAGTCAGCACCCAAAATAATATAATAAGGCAGAAATAAATTGGTAATAATCCACTCCTCACAATCATTATATGGCCATGTTGCATCTGCTTTATTCATTTCACCACAAGTTTTCAGCTCCTTTTTTTTTTTTCTACGAAAGTTCAATGCCTCAGTCTTCCCCAGGTCTCTACTGATAGAAAGGAAAATAATTAAATGACAAATCAAATACCATTAAACCGTGATTATTGAGTGCTTCAGCATTTCAATATATTCAATCTAGTTAATATTGTATTTGATTTAATTAATTTTTGGAAAAAGAACAAAAAATGGAATTATATTACCATTCTAATATACTTAGATTTTATAAAGAATAATGTGGGCATACTATGGCAAAGCTTCATAAATGATATGATCTCATGTCAACTTTTGTGAAATGCAATTATTTAGCAGTGGGACATATTTTGGGGTACGTGGGACATATTTTAGTGCTGGATAATTTCTAGGACACTTTATTTGATACTGGATTGCTGATACAAACTATTTGTAAGAAAAATAGCAAACTTGAAATCCACTTCTTTACAATATAGTATATCAATCAGTGGAAATATATATTTGCTAATGCTCCACTCTTCCATAACCTAGACAAATTAAATTAATAGTGATTCACCAAATATTTGATAATTATTCTAATATCTGGAAATAATTTTTTGTCAAATAACAGCCAGGTTTTGATATGTACTTGTGTAGTTATCTTTTTGTTCTCTTCAATGATCTGATCATAAATGCAAAATAATCAAATACTTTTCACCCTTAAATAATAGATACATCTATGCATTTAATAAATCATAAATTCATAATAGAATAGCTATTCTTATTCACCAAATTGAGCAAGAGTCACTTTTTTACACTAGATTGTACTATTTTTATCTAGCTAAGCACAAACTAAAAAGCATATACTAAACTAAGCACATAATAATATCAACTGAACACCAAATATAGTCTATTCACTATTTTAGATATAAAATTCCTTATAATGTTTCATATGCATACCAAGTGTTGCTTAATTGCTATTGCAACCACATTTTAAACATAAGAAAACAGATCTTGAAAATTTAAGTGATTGCTGAAATTCTAATGGCTACAAATAGAGTTGGTATTTGGAACTAAGATAAATATTTTCAATTCTAAAGCTTAGAGATTGTCTACCAAGATACCATAAAATAAATTATGCTTTAGTAATGATAGTTTGGCCTCTTGGTGACACAGAAAGTTAAGTTTCAGCATTGTGAAGCTATTGTGATCCACTGAAGCACAGAGTTCAATCCCCCGCCAGGGAGGTGGCCCACATGGAGCAGCAGACCTCTCCTGTCTCAAACACTTCTCTCCTCAGCAATGTATTTCAATAGATCTGCTGTTCAGCTCCCTCAAACTGTCTCTGGTGAATCCTATTAAACCCCATACCTTTGATCTACACCCCAACTTTTATATGCATGAGTAAATTAAAATATATATATATATTACAAAAGTCAGTCTTTTGTTATGTGTATATTCCATTGCATTGTTTTCAGTGAGTATCTTGACTGATTACACACAAATGGACAAGATAAATTTAAAGATAGTAGAATTTTATAATAAATATGCCCAAGTAACCATGAAACTTCCAGGATTTTTAAACATGTATAACACCCACCATGAGTTCCTACCATCACAAACATGACTGTGTATTTTCCTCAGTCAACAAGGTAGCCTCCTATGATAGGCAAAATGTCTTTTATGATAAAATAGTACCAGAAAAACAAGGATTCTAAAGTAATTAAGGAAAACCAATATCATAATAAAATCCAGAAAAGAAAGTAAAATACATATAAGAAAAAATACCATCAAAAATACAATAAGTTGAAAAAGTTCAAAGATTAAAATGGCCTGCCAATTGCTATCCAAAATAAAAATGATTGATTCTGATATATATGAATGGGATTTTAAAACATCTAGTATAACTGACATATCAAAACAAGAACACTAATTCTAAATTATGGAAAGAAGAAAGTAAATAAAATGCCATTTTTAGATTTTGTTACAATTACACTTAAGCACAGAAATAATCCACTGAATTTGTTTCCTATAAGAAAGTATAGAGTTAAATGGTATAATTTTTTATAAAAATCCCAAGAAAATTTATCCCAGTTTTCATACAACCGCTTCTAAATTTAATGTGGAACTCTATAAACTTTAGAACTGAATTTCTGGACTTTATCCTCTCAGTAACGAGCAATTAAAGAAAAGAAAGGAAAACTCATTGATAATGATATGAAAAATTATTTCATACATATATTGTTCTATGAGCTTAAAACAATTGAAAACGATGTGTAAGGGGTCATTATTCCTTTATCTTGAGATTCATTTCACGTTGGCATTGAGAGATTATATTGCAGGCTAAGAAAACGACTTAATTATTGATACTAAAAGATCTCTGCATTCACAAAAGGTCCAAAGCAGTTGTTGTATTGTTGTCCCTTTCTGTGTGTTTAAGCTCTGAAGACAAAATTTGTTAAATGTTTATCTTGTTATCCTAAAGCTTCTTAATCTTTAATCTCATCTAGATTCAAGAACTTAATCCAGTTTAGTAGTTACAGGATTGTAGCAACAAAACTGAAAAATTGTAAGGCTGAAAAAGAAAGAACACTTAAAAGCAAACTCATAAGAATTGAAACTCTATATGTAAAAAATGAAAGAGGTAGCAACTGTAAATCACTAAGAAAAAAGTTAATGAGATTCAATCCTTAACATCCAAACAGATAAATAGTCTTTTTTTAATGAAAGTATAGATTATAATGCTAGATTTTCCTTTCTTGGACCCTCTTGGATGTTAGCTTGCTGTGCGGCATGTTCATTTTATGTAAGCTCTCCACAGAAGTTTTATTTTCTATAAGTAAGGGTAAATAAGACTTATCTAAGCATGCTATGAAATTTTAATGACACCAGGTTTCTGATTTATGATAAATAATGTAGTCATTAGTAGTCATTTCCAAAAACTGCACAAAATTAAATGTGTGTTTAATATATCATAAAAAAAAGATATTTTTAAAAATTGTCTTTAATTCAAGATCTAAATGTTTGTGTCTTCTATGAGGTGACAAACCTAAATCAAAATTAAGGGCACACACTTAGCATAGGAATAGAACTTAAATTATGTATGTTAGATTGTATTATTAAAAGGAAACATTTTTTAAAAGTGTAAAGCATTTAGTGGTATTCCATAATACATTATAAACTGCATTTTTCATGCAAACCATTAGTCTATATATGATGAGCAAATGCATTGTCAAGAAAGAATGAAACATGTGAAGTTAAATTGTTAATGTAAACCCTCCTTTTTATTACATTTGGTTACAGAACAAATGGGCTAGATCCCAAATTGCCCATGCCATGCTGGCTTTACATGATTTTAATCTATTTCCTTTATCATAATCATAAAATTTGTTTTGTATAATAATTTATATTTTTCAAATGGTCTGATGTAATCATTTAACACAGTTATGTCCTTGTGAGCAGATCTGTTATCAATTAATCACGGCAATTGTCTTTGATTTATTTTAGAAAAGAGAAAAAGAATGTATAAACTCAGACTGCTACTCCATATTTTTTCTCAATTAAAAAAATATCATAATGAAATACTATTATTGGAATTGGAAGATGAGATATTTTATGGAAACCTATGGACTTACCAAGGGGGAACTCTTTCTGTAGTAACATATTATGAAGATGTAAAACACTTTGAGAGAAAAATATCACTGTGGCACAAGAATTCTCAGCTACAGCCACCACGAATGTTAATACCCCAGTAATAGAATCTGAAAGGCAGCAAAATTAGTGTTTAGTATCTGAACTTTATACTCAGAAACACTTAGGTTTTATTTCTAGCTCTGTCAATTACCATATTTGTGACAACAGCCAATTTAATCTTTTAAACCTCAGGTATTTCTTCAGGTATTGTAATAATTGTGAGATAATATAACCATGAAAACTAAGTATACATCCTGAACATGATCAGAAATCAGTAAATACTAGATATTGTAGTACTATGTGTGTGGTGAGAGGAGGTAAAGGATTACGGGGAATGAAAATAAGGGCAGGTGGCAAGGATACCCAAAAATTCCACAGTTTTCTCCTTTTGACTTTAATTCGAAAAGCTAAACCGAGGGAATCAAATTCTTAATAATATAACTTTTTAATATATCTGAAAATCACTACATGAAATATAATCAGAGGAAGTTAACAATTGCTGCTAATAATTTTTGTCATTTTATTACCAACTGCTGAGCAGTCTTCCTTTCTTTGCGACAGATATATTTCTAAACTTGGCATTGGTCCATTTCATAGGTTCAGCAGGAAAAAATTACTTGTTAATGTCAATTTCAAGAAACAGACATCTTCAATATAATACATAGAATGTAGCTTGTGGGATCCAATAATAATACTTCTATATTTCACCTGGATATGACACAGAGTGGGAAATAAAGGAAGAAAAAAAAAAAGTAAGATGGGAAAATAAAAGCCTTATACCAGCAGCATTGCTGAATCTCTTAATACTGGGTATCAGGCTTAAGCTTGCTTCCCAGACCTGGCAACTGAGTGAACCTTAGTATGTTATTTAGTCCCAAAGTAAAGAAAGAAGGGGACCTGATCACTTCTTTGACTTAGCAGTAGATATAGTGGGACTTCCTTCTCCTTGGGGAAGGCATGAGGGAGGCGACAGAAAGAGAATAGGCATGTAGGCTAATATATGTTTCCAGGTGTGAGGTATTTGTAGGAGGGGAACCTCTCACTAAGATTCTACAGTTGGTTAGGTTATAATCTGACTAAACCATTGATTAGTCTATCATCTCATTATAGCTTGCCATCTCCAGGAAGGACCAGTTGCCCTGGAAGAGCAAATGGAGAACAAAGTTTTGTTCTGTGTTCTGGTGTTCATGCCAACTACTGCTTTTCTGGGTATTCCTAAAGAACACATAATGGGAAATGTACACTTGGGTCAAAAAAAAAAAAAGTTTAGCTATTCTAAAATACTGCATTTAGTCAGCCTCAAGACCATTCTGTACACAAGGCTAATGTACATTTTCTGCTTTGTTCCCTACCCCAAATTAGGAGTATTCACGTTTTCTACTTTATCTCAATAGAAGTATTGCAATATGAAGTATGATAATATGATAGAGCTATTCCAATAAATACATGAATAAACACTTTGAAATATTATGTGAGAATCAGAAGGAAACCCCCATTTGAATGAAATATCTCTATCACATTCTCAGGATGTCAAATTAAAACCTCTTATAAGATCAAGTTCAAAAGATAAAACGAACTACAATATAAAGTCAAATATATTTCTCTTATGAGCTAAAAGTACAAGATATTACACTCCCTCCCACTTTATTATTATTAGTATGCTTCAACTGCTTCAACTGTAGAAAGTCTCAATGGTTAAGAGTAACTGATTTTTTTTTTTTTTTTTGCCTAACTGCACTATTTGTGGGAATAAATGTGTGTCCTTAAAAGTTTTCAAATGTTGAATTAATACAATGCCTAATTTCTAATATGTCACACTATTTAGAGACCCTAACAAGTCAAATGAACTTGCTAGAGATCATAGTACTGGCCTCAAAAGAAATAATTTCTTGTCTTCACAGTGATTATCCAAGATGCGATTCTATTCCTTAAAGGCAGTTTCTGTGCCTCCAAAGACATAGCAAAAGCTCACAATTGTTTGAGTGAAGTAAGCAGATATAAACCTTCCTGGTTATCGCCTCATGAGGATGCCAGTCAGTCTGCTAATTGCCTGTGAATTTATTTAACTGAGAGAATTCTCTGAGCAAGACATTAATTTTTGTATTATTGCTGTTCTAATATCTGGGGAAAATTCCATCTGAACATATCTCCTGTCTGTGATAATGACATTTGCAGTATTGAAGACTTCTTGCAGTGGTTATAAGTGCAATGATGACAGGTACTTTTGCGGTGCCTTCCTTTTTCCACCAGTATATTTAGAAGTCCTTGATTTCCATTCTCTTTGCACTGTCTACCTATGCCTGACAGTAATAACTTAATTTTAGAACTTCATCTGTGCTGTTTCAACCACAGAATGCTGCATCTTTCAAGTTTAAAATTAGCAAAATCTGTACCAACAATCGATGTCCAAAAGACCTATAGACAAAAGAACACTTCTATAGATTTTTATCCTGATTTATTGGGGCCTAGCAAGACCCAGCAGACCTGGGCCTACAAAGTTCCCTGAGGAAAACTGAGTACTTGTATTAGGAGGCTAGTACATGTGATGCTTGAAGTTCAAGATGAAGAGCCGCAGACACCTATTGGTGAACTCCTCTTTGTGGACATTAGCTCCTCTGCTAATGTGTAGCTCAGCCCAAGTCTCCTGAGTTCCACGATGCTCTGCCTACATCTTGTAGGTAACTGAGGGCCATGTGAGACAGCTTGAGTTATAGATAGTGGATGTCTCTCTTCATGACCAGAATTATCAGCACCAGAAAAGAATTATTCCTTCCCCCTTCCTTAAAATTAATCTTTTCAATAAAATGCTTACAGAGATCACTTTATTTGTAAATTGGCCTCTACTTACAACAGAAGTAAAGTTCAGAAGTAAAATATACATCATTATCATGAAAAATTGTTTCTTTAAATTGAATGCCAGAATCATGAGTTTAAAAACTAAGTTTTAAGATTATCAGACCCCCCCCCAAAAAAAACACACTTTTCAAAAATGAACATAGGGAGTTTTATTAACTTACTTTTAATTTATATATTTGAAAATAATGATAATATACTTTGGTTCTTATATATATAATAAATGTGTAAACCCTGCAACAATTTTAGAACAGACATTATCCCACCAGTAATGTGCTAGTAATGGGCTAGTAGTAATCCCAGAGGCTAATCATATAGTTTAAGGTTTTATAGAAGACTGGCATGTATAAATGATAAAAAACACATGCCTTCTCTTTTTAATTATAAATTATACGAGAGTCATTTGTATAAAGAAATCCACACTCAACCATAACAATAATAAAAGATTTCTACAGACAAAACATGACAAATGTTCTCCTCCTTCCTTGCAACCTCAGTGCAGCTGGTAGGAGTTTGGACACAGTGCTTACTTTTTATCCAGTGCTGACCACGCTTATCTTAATTCATTCTTTGAAGCTGAACATTAAGGGCCCTTGAGCCTTTGACTTGGGCACCTATTAATGATTTAAGCACATCTAATTTTTCTTCTTCAGCCAGTGTGCCACTTTTTTTTTTTTTTATCAAAACCTCTTCATCCCACAACACAAAAATGCCATGGAGGAGGTAGCTAACTAAATGTTTAAGAGTATGTTATTATGGTTATCGTCATCATTATTAACACTCATTAGGGCTTTTCATCTTCAAAGCGCTTTGTATGCATTAGTAACCCCTCCCTCTCACCTTCTGTCCACCTTTCCTCTCTTTCTCAAGAACTGTGATGGATTTTTAACTTCACATGACCTTTGAATTTTTATAAAGTGCAGTCATTGATGACGACTACCCTTTTGGGGTCATTCTTATCTGGTGGTAAGGAGGAACATGTGCCTTGAGGTTCCAAATTAATACGAAATAAAATGCTTTCCAAGTGGAATTCAAGAACTCCTTTGAAAGCACATCTTGCTTTACTCACCTCTCCATCCGCCCCCCACTTCAGTCTTTAAAGTAATGCAAACATGCCCGCACTACTCCAACACATGGTATTGTACACAGACAGATAAGTAAGCTACTATGCTTGGGCCTACAGGCTTGAGCCTCACCATATCCCTGCCAGAGGAAGAATAAAAAGCCAGCGTAAGTTTTGAAGAAGATTAGTGAAAAAGGAATTCAACCTAACATTCAACAGGCCGGAGAAAAGGTAAATGCCAGACAATATTATTTGTAAAGATGGGTTTGAAATAAATGAAGCATAAACTCCATCTGTATAACCACTGCCTGCTGTTTTCATCAATGTCTACCTTTAAAGAATTATTCATAAATGAGAATTAATTACCAGCGGCTACACAGGAAAGACCAGCTTTGACTATATATACTCTAACCAACTAATGAACTGAGCTGAAAGAAGATAATATAGGAGACTTGCCGAAGAGGTATTCCTAAAATACAAATAGGTTTTGGTTTTGTTATGAAACATCATAATTACAGGAATCCACCTGTCCCTGCACCAAAGCAGGGACAACTACTGTCGTAGCAAAGGGTGAGAAACAGGTTTTTATGTGGGACACTTTGGCATAAACAAAAACCCCGGAGTTAGAGCAAAAGGATTCTGCTCTTCACAGGTGTGACTAGTGCTCTCCTAATATTTGGAACCATAACTGTGTTTGCAAGGACCGGAAGAAAAGAAAATGCCTGAGGTCCTATATGAAGCTGTTTTTACATTTTCTTGGTCCTTTTAATGCAGAGAGGATCGTGTTTTTGTCATGAAAGAATCTGGTTCTCCTTTTAGAAAAAGAGATGTGCTTGTTTTCTTCTGTAGCTGTTTTAATCTGGGATAGGTTAGCCTGGGATGTAAAGCGTTTGCCTTGGGCAAAAAAACAAATATTCAACATCCACATTGTTTGTAAAACTCTAGCAATGATTTAATGTTTAGCAAATGGCAGTCCTAACAAAAGTTAACTTTTGATGAAGTATTACAGTATTTCAAAGAACACTCACAATTATAGATTTTTATTCTTTGTTTTGTTTCCAGTGTCTTTTTTTTTTTTAATTTTCCATCCAAGAAAAAGTATTCAGACTTTGTTAAAGTCACTTTGATAAAAACCTATTGCAAGTTAATCAGTTCCACATTTCTAATTGTTTTTTCAAAGAAACTAAGGATTATTAATTTGGTGAAAGTTGTAAATGTTTGGCACTGGAGTTTCTGGGGAATACTTTTATAAGATTTGTTGGAACCATGTTTTATAAACTATGTTCCACACTCTACATTGATAGAATAACAGGATCCAATGTTTTTAAGCTTAATTGCTCTGTAGGGATCAAAGACATGTTACTTACTCATCTTACGCTAGGTTCTAGGATCAGAAAGAAGTAGCTTGATCCCCCAAAAAGCTATTATGAGTTAAAATGGAGTGCAATAACCTATTTTTGAGCCAGGAATGAAGGAGAGCATAGATTCTTAACAATCTTAAACAATGAATGTTATAGGAAATAGATGATGGAGTTGAAAAATAAAAAAAATAAAAGTATTGTAACACATAGTTAAGTTGGCCATCATAATCAGTGAGTATAAAAATGACAAGTTGATATTGAAATTTATTTTTAAGGTGTTATAAACACATATGTATTAGCTGTGTTTTAGATAACTGCTTTCCCCAAACTTCTAGAATAAAAGACCATTGTCTGGATTAGAGATTTGCAAAGATAAAGATTTCTAAAGTCATTCATTTAAGAATTTGCCTGTATAAAATGTTGAAATTTTAAAGAGTAAGAAATACACAGTACACCTAATACAAAACATGTTAAGGATATTCTTAAAATATTAAAAATGAATAACTTATATCTTAAAACTTAACAAATGTGGTAATAGAATATATTTCTGAATACCTAAATTGAGAACTTGTGTTTACCTTCTTTCTATATTGAAAAATATTCCCAGAGTTTTCCCCTGAATTCCCTCAAATGTTTCCCTCCCACATGTATAACTGTTTCATGGCAACCCCAATATGAAATGGGTTGGGCTGAGGGTGGCCTTCACCTGTGTGTTTAAAAAGGATTTATAATGAGATTAAACTACAGGCACACACAAAAGTGTTAATAAATGGAATATTTACAAAATGGGGAAATGAAGAGAAGAATAACCCAGGGATCAAAAGATAACTTGCTGAATGTTATCAGTTCTATCAGTTCCTACCAGTTCTGCTGGGACCCAAATAGCATGCTGAAGGCCAGCAAAAGACCAACCACTCTATGGCCCACAGACCTCCGGTTATATACCGAGCCTTGCTGCTTGGTGGAACTCAGTTCTACACTGAGTTCTCAGCAATAATCCCTTTGTTGGTGATGATGTTATGGATTTGCTTTAGATCTCTGGTCTGAGGTGAAGGTGGTGGGTCCATGAGTACATAGAGTTTGTTGAGGACATCCTCTGCCCAACTTTCCCAGTACATGTTCTATTAGAATGTAAATTTTCAACCATAAAGTTAGAAGTTTATTTACACAGTATATTCAGTCCAAGAAAATCTAGACAATAATATTAGCTGATAATTATCCAGCTGACAGTGATTTAAGAGTTTCATAATCATAATCTTCTATACTCAAAACAGATGTAAGAATTTAAATTATAATTATCCTTACATTATAGAAGAGGGAACCAAATCACAGCAATTGTATTATGGTTTACTCTGTATCAGGGTTCACCATTAAGAATCCATACTCTTGAACCACAAGCCTCAGTTTTGCAAAATCACAGGCCCTGGGTGTTTCATTTGCATCAGCTATGAAATACCTGTGGCTCCAACTTCACTTAAACTGTTTTTCCTTTCACTTGATTTCCTTATTGCATGTCTGATCTTCCTCTCTGACTCTACCTTTACACCTAGAAAACATATTTTAATATCTTGGTACCCTCATGTAAAACAAAATACTTTCTAGGTTAGTCAGATAGTATTTGTAAAAATTAAACTGAGAAGCATTTTAAAAAGTGACGCCATTCAAAAGGCCCTTTGATGTTCCAGTTAATTAGATTAAAAACCAACAAATCTCCTTTAGCAAGAGATTGTTTTTTTCTCTTTATTCAAAACATAAAACATTCGAGATTTCCTTCCTTTCACCTTTCTTTCTTTCCTTTCTCTCTCTCCCCAGTAAATTCATTTGCTAGTTCCATGTATTACTGTCCAACTTTATGATAAATTAACCCTGGGTTGAACTGACCTGTAGAACAACTGAAATATTCATGTGGGAAATAAGTGATATTAATATATTTTACCAAAGACACATAACATACTAATACTCATATTTACATGTAAAAAGTTAATTATAGAAAACTTCAAAAGTGAAAAAGTTAAATCTGATTCCAATGCATCATTACCGTATCTTTGTTAACATAGTTTAAGTTTTTCATTTGTAATTTAAATGAAACCTTTTTCTGTTAAAAATTCAGAATCTTAATTAATTTATACTGGCAATGTTATCCCCTATCATTAGACTGCCTTGGTTGTGTTTCACTACCCTCTGGGTAATATTCTTTAGTAATTTTCAATTTCTCTTTATACACTTAATATATATAGTGAATTAACTTGACATTTGTTAAGCTGTAAATGTTCAAGATAAGATCTTCTTTTCAGGTTGTTAGGCTAGCATCAGATATACCTGAATGCTTCATAAAATACTTGATATGATGATGAGAAGGACAAAAACTAGCAATGGTAATCGGAGTTTGAGGTTTTAAATCTGTTTATTTTATAAATTGAAAGAGAATATTGAATATTTAAATTAGAACAGTGTATAATACACAAAATTCTTAACATGGTCATTTTTACCTTTCCAATTAGGCAATTAGTTATTCTTTTTTTTTTTTTAATTTTCATTGTTAAGTACAGTCCTCTATTTTCAAACCCACTCTCCCCAGCTAGTTTACTTTTATTTAAAATACCTCTCCTTCCGTGGCTTAAAAACAGAGCATGTACTTTGTATGTCTCCTTCCATAGGACACTTAACCACCCTATGGACCACTGGAAGATCCCTATTCAAGTCTTAAGATCTCTAAGACAGTATCTTCCCTGCATCCACCTCTTCTCCAAGAAGCAGCATATATTTGGAAAGTATTAATGATTTTAAAAGGCTCTAGCTCTTAGAATTTTCCTTCTTAAGATCCTTTGCATTTTTTTCTTTCCAAAGGTTTCAATATGGGGAACTGGTAAAGAAGGATTAATGTAGTTTAACAAAGTGAAAACCTAATTGAATCATTAACTCTCTACTCAGATTCAAATATCTTCATTCCAGGCCACATTCTCTATTTACACTTCTGCTTTGCTCCTCTGCCTGACTCTTTTCTTCCCCCTTATTGGTAAAAGTTCTTAGTCTTTGTTCTAACCCTGAAAAGGTCATGTGAAAATGCACATCAGGCATGTTAGAGAAAATCACGGTTGCTGGAGTAAACACTCCCCAGCTTTGAGCTGGAAACTTCTGCTCTACAAGTTTGAAATTTATATAGTTCAATGTTTCTTTCATTGGGTCAATGATACCTTAGAACCCTGTTGATTCACTTACGTTGACACAGTAATGTAACTGGTATATTTCATTTAAAAATTAGAATTTTAAGTCATTTTTTATACCTCACTGAAACTTAGTATACCTACTATTTTACATGTTTCTTCATATAACACTCTTGTAGGTTTAACATCACTTAAAAAAGAAAAACACGTAGAATAATTCAACATGCATACATAATGCAGTGTGCACAAGCAATCATTTCAGAGAAAGAGAAAGATCAAGCAGGGGATGAGAGAACTTGCAGGCCACTGGTGAGAACTTTCTGGTAATAACTTTCTGTATATTGCCTTCCAAATTTCATTGAACCAGTATGGTACAATTTCATTTTATACACTAAACCAGCGATAAGATAATCATTTAAAGTGACATATTTAATATAAAAGTGACTAAATTTCTGTGAGTCTGATTCATTAAAGGCTCCATGATTTCTTCTAGACACGTCTTGCATATAGTAAGTAGGATTTTGGTGATAATCATACATACTAGCAAAGTAGGATCAAGAGAAGTACCTCAGTACTTCTAGTTCCTTTTCCTCATATCCCATTCCCCTTATCAGAAAGGCTTGCCATAGAGCCAAAACTTTCCTTAAAAGTTCTGGTTTCAAATTATTTAACATAACTACAAATAGCCATTAATTTTCTTTTTGCCAGAAGACTTATTTTTTACCTGAGGAATAGCATCAAAGTAATAACTGAAAAAGTTATTCTTGAGTTTGATAAAGTAAAGCTCCAAGTCAGCTTAATCAGGTCAATTTTGGGCAACATCATCAAAGACAGTAAGATGCACTGATGGCTTTGCTCACTAGAGCGCGAGACAAATGGTCCAGACTTAACAAAGATCAAAAAACAAAACAAGACCGAGAATAGAATTCATGGGTAAAATGAGTTTATCTTAGTTTTTAAGACAACACAACTTTTGTTTTGCTAAACCTCCTTTCATAGTTGAGTGTCCTTTACTAAGCAGGAGCAAACCATAAAAAACTTCCACAGAGCAGCAAACTTTCCAAGGAGAGTATTTCTGTTTCCTCTCACATTTTTCTGAGCTGTTGCAAACCCAGAGCTGGGGCTGAAATCGACTAGATGCCAAGCCAGGACCGTGCCTCAGGAAATGGCCACAGGATTGTATGTAAAATTTTACAATTTTCTCCTCTCCACAATGGAGATTATTCCTTTAAAGGGTGGCATCAGAAGTATATGTTTCAAAGTGATGCTACACTACCCAAAATTTTTAAATAACTGCTCCCTGGGATTTTTTAGGCGTGGTTGCCTGGTCTAAACAAAAAGGAGGACGCTATTTGGATTTACCTCATTCTCACCCTCCTTGCCGACCGAGGCAGATGTCTGAAGCACTCTATTTTAAGGATTCAAAGCCCATAATATTACTAATAACTCCACATACTTGTTTGCATTTCCCATGTTACATATAAATGTCAGAAGCAATGACTTGCAGCCCCCTTTAATCTCGTGACAGCTTTATTATCATTGGTTGGCTGAACTTCAAGAAAAGTTATGACAGTGGCGAAGTTATGCAAACTGCAGCACATATTTTGGTAATTAGGTAAAGGAGAGAGAGCTACATTTAGAATGCACAGCTGAAATTATTTGCTAAACACTTAAGATGCTGAGGTATATCACATTCCTCCCAGGACAGCTTTTGAAGGATGATTTACAAAGCGTTTCTTTTACTGTTTTACTTTTTTTTTTTTTTCCAGTAAGGCTGTTTTAACAGCAGCTCTTACTTGAAAATGGATCTTCTGATAATGGAAATATTGTATTTGCAATATGAGAAAGTGGAAGAAGGGAGTGGTCTGAGAGGCTGTGTTTTTCATTTTCTCCTGTTTTGAACTCAGCGTTCTGGAATGACTGCATCTCTCCTGTGAATGCTTTAGCATTGAGCGGTAAAATTGTTATTTTTTTTTTCAAAGTTCTGAAGTCAGACCAGGACTTTTCACCTTTAGAAGAAAATAGTATAAACTGCTTAAAATATTTTTTGATCCGACCTAAACAAGACCATTTGTCTTTTTTAAAATTTTGTCATCAGTAAAGTACATGCTAACAATTACCTAATATAGTAACTCTTTTTTTAATATCATGCTAAAAGGTCATATTCCTTGAAAATTTCTGAAAGGGAATTTTTTCCCCTTTAAGTGAATAAATTTTGTCTAATTAATAGCCAATTTTAATTCTGAAAGTTACCTGCCCACATTCATAGTTAATAAAATCTATTTCTCAACTGTTAGATCTCCAATTTTTTTTGAAACTCACACTAATTTGATTCAGTCCCACAACCTTCTTGAAAGTTAATCTGAGTATGCTTTAACAAATTAACTGAAATTCTATAAATTTCCACAGGAAAAAAAATGGGAGAGAAACTACCAATTCATCTTCTACTAACTCATCTATCGCAAGGTACTGTGCCTCATACTATGAGGAATGGAAAACAAAATTCTATTATTTTCACTTTTCCTTCTCTACTCTTTTCTTCTTCCCATTTATCTTCTCTCTCCTTTCTTCCTTAAGCCTTTTATCTTGACCTTGATGGAGTAAATTTAGGATATTATATACAAGCTAAGACAAACAAAAAAAATGTATTTAAATGCATAAAAATAATTAACCAAGGAAAAGAATGAGAACTGGAAAGAATATCATAAAACTGTATTCCATAAGCCAACACAGTGGCTAAAAATTGATTGCAAACTGACTGTAAGCACAATGAAAGATTTTAGTTGGGCTATATGGTTATAGGAATAGATTTTCAGTTTTTAATGGTAGAATTAATTTAAAGAGTAGAATTAAATACTTGGGAGTACAGGCATCCTTGATCATAGAATGTAAAAAACTCCTTTCAAGGATACTTATTAGAAGGGTACTAAAACATTATGCAAGAGGTGGTGTCACTATGACATAGGAAGCAGCATGTTTAGTTGTTGACTTGACTTCTCTTTAGTTGCATGGCTTTTTACCAAGACTCATTTTAGTAAATGCCACCCTACAAATGCTTTGGGATGACCTGGCTTCAGTCAGGAGTATATTATTTGCTACCTAAAACAACAGATAAAAGATACAGCTTTCAAATGATCTTACAATATTATTTCTTTCCATTAAATTTTGTTAAGTATTGGCAAACCCTGAATGCAAGTTTATACAAAAATCTGATACACAGGAGTCTGTGTTATACAGTACAGTTCTTTGGCTTAATAGAAAAATTCCAAGAGATGTGATCCTTTCTATTATCCCAAATAAACACTTTCTAGGAGGCTAAGAATTTCATTATTGCCCAAATTCAAGTTTACAATATTCACCAGGTTAATAATAAAGAGAGAGAAAACACTAAAGTATGACATGTTTTTTATAGGAGAGAGATTTGATCTGTCACTTTTACTTCAATATTACCTGAATATCAAGTATCAGAATAAAACTTTTGTGATTTTATTATGTTTCAAATAAAAACTGTTTAATATTATATAGGAAAACTAATTTTGCCCTCCATTTTCTGAAACATGTTTAAAAATACTGTCTTCTCACCACCATTTCTTTAAATGAACTTTTGTCAGCTATTTTTATTTTTTTATTATTTGGCTTTCAAAATAAAGATTAACATAACTTCAATGCAATAAATATTGATTTTAAATTTATATCAAAAGTAAATATGACACAAGCTATGTGCAGGAAAGTATTTGGTTTATCTGAAAACCATTTATCTAAAGCTTAATCCAGTATTTGTTTTGTTATTAGAACTTATTAGCTATCCAATATTTTTAAATTAGAAGTGAGAGCTAATATAAAAAACCTTCCTTGGAAATTACAGGCTCTGGAAAATAAGTATGGTAAGTAATTTAAATGCTCAGATTTAACCTTGAAAAAAAGTCTTGTGAAGCATTCTTTCTTTAGTCCTTCAAAAAGGGAAAGACATTAGGGCAAAAAAAAAAAAAAAAGATTAACATTTTGAGTTTGTGCAAGAGAAGTAAAACAAGTGAACAGTACTACTAAATTCATTTAATCGATATTAAGTCTTTTGGAGCAAGTAAATGTTGATATATTACTTTAATTTCAATAGAACTTTATCTATTTTATTATTTCAGATAAAATTGATACATAGTGTATTAGTTCAAGTATACAACATAACTACTTGATGTTTGTATGCATCATGACTGTTACAATAAAGCTAGTTAACATTTACCATCACACATACTTGCAAATATTTTTTGCTTATGATGAAAAATTTTAACTAAGAAACTTTAACATATAAAATCTAGTGGTATTAATGAGAGTCAACATGCTGAATATTATATCCCCAAGATTTAGATATAAGTGGAAGTTTGTCCCTTTCTTGCTTGTTCACCCAATATTCTTCCTGTCCCACCTTCTACATCTAGCAATCACTAATGTTAGCTAGATCGGTATGTTTGCACTTGTTTTATTTTCCATGTATAAGTGAGATTATCCACTATTTCTCTTTCCCTACCTGACTTACTTCAATTACTCTAGTCTCAAGTACCATTCATCTTGTTACAGATGGCAAGATTTCTTTCTTTGTTATAATTGAATAATATTTTATTGTATATATAATACTTAATTATGCATATAAGTAGATATATGTGTATATATATATGAACACAACTACAGATTCATTACCACATGCTATTTTTGCCCAGGCATACATTTATGGACACTTAGGTCATTTTCATATCTTGGCTATCGTAACTAGTACTGCAATGAAAATGGAGGTGCAGGTTTCTTTTTGTATTAATGTTTTCAATAACACATTTCAGTGTTTTCATTTGCTCAACAATGAAGTTGCAGTATCACATATTGGTTCATTTTAATTTTTTTAGGAAGTTCCAAAGTATTTTCCATTCCCATCAACGGTTCACAAAAATTTCCTTTTTTTTCTCACCTGTACCAATATTTCTTACTTCTTATCATTTTCATAATAGTCATTCAAACAGGTAGAAGGTCATGTTTCATTGTGCTTAGGGATATGAGTGCTACTGAACATCTTTAAGGTACGTATTAGCCATTTATGGCTCTTTCAGAAAAAATTCTGTTCAGCTCCTCTAGCCATTTTTTTTACTCAGATTATTTTTGTACTTTTATTTTTGTTGTTTTTCTTGGGGGGGG
>NW_004567102.1:40829726-40853374 GCF_000260355.1 Condylura cristata
CTCATGCATTTCACAAGTGAGGCTACTCTATTTTAGTAGGTGATATCAATGTTTAATGGAGCAACCTTTCTATAGTTAAAAAATAATTAAAGTCTAATTTTCCATTATATTCAACTAACTAATCAGATAGCCATATCTAATTCCTTAAATAATCTACTGTAAGCTAGGGCACATTTACTTTTCTGCATTTTCTGAGTAGCAACTGGTGAACAAACTACCAAAAAGCAGAGAATGAGATTTTATTTTTTCTGTGATGAAGTTAGAGAAAAGTAGTAAATAGCAGGTGTTGCGTACTATTTAACCTAGGTTCCATTTGTATTGTATCCTTCAAGTGCTAACTGTGAGTACTACATGAAAAATAACAAAGGCAACACTAACATGGAAGACCTTTCCATTTAGACAGTTATTCAAGGAAATCAGTCTCAGTGTATTAGGTAAAATGGACATTTGGCAGCCAATGTTGCCTGTTCAATAGCCATTATGACTGTGGATAGTAAAAATAAGAACTATATTTGGCTTTTCCACCCAGTTTCTGGCATAGAGATCATAAAACCCTTGGGATTTTCTAAGAGACAGGAAATTTTTGTTTTCTTTACTCTTGAGGAAATCCTATCTTGCACGCTTGAGTTTATGCTAACAAAGTGTCTAAGGTTTGGGGCTTAGACAGTGTCAGGGTAGGTCTAGTAATCAGAAAAATCATGTGTGAAACTCTCGGCCACACTCCCAGCTTCCGGGTGTGAGAAAGAAGTTTGGAGATTAAGTTCTTTCAAATTGTTTGAACAATGCAGTCTGAAGAGATGTGGGTCAGTGGCTGCACTCATCACCTTAGGTGGCACCTCCTAGTTCTGTTGGGAAGAAGCACCTGTGATCAGGACCAGCGTATCCTCTTCCTATGTGTTTCTTCATCTGACACTTTATTTGTATCCTTCATAACTAAACTTACCAGTATAAGTAAATCTTTTCAGAAATAAGTGAACTTTTCTAACAAATTATCTAACCCCCGTGGTTCCTTGAGAAATTCATGTATAGCCTGTTATCAGACGTGAAAGTTAAAAACTATACTGATGGGCTCTCCCTGGTGGCCCAACGGTTAAAGCACCACATTATGAAGCTCTCTGAGCCACTGCAGCATGGGTTAGACCTACCCCCAGTGATTGGTGTCTCCATGGGTAGTCTTAAAAGACTGAGTCCTTCATGTGTAGAATCCGATACATCTCCAGATTTAGTGTCAGGGTGAGATTAAATTTTTTGGTGTGTACTGAAAACTGGAGAATTCTTCCTTGTTGTTAGAAAACACTCCAGATTCATTTTTTCTTAGTAAGCACTCTGATTTTGTTCAGATATGGGCAGCCATTTGTTTTAGGAGTCCCTCCAAACACAAGGGACAGGGTATTAATTAGCCTAAGCTAATCAAGATAACTCCACTCCACTTGACACTCTAGTTCCTATTGCATGTGCTACAAACCAGGGCAACTTAATGCTTTGTACAGATACCCCCACATTTTTCTTACTTCTAAAGTGGTACACTAAGATTTTGCCCTATTCTGAATGTTCTCATGTGAGTTGGAGTTAGCTAGATCTGCTCCAGCTACCTATCCTAGAACAGGTCATTCAGGAAAACCTCAAGTTACAGATATTCTTAATTTCATTTATCACACATGACATATCAGTGTGATAAAAATAAATTGCCTTTAATTACATCATTCAGAAACAGGTTTACATGTAGAAGTATACAAAATCAACAAAACTATTCTCATAATGAAAAATGAAGAAATTGTGGTTGGCATTCTGGTGGTCATATATAAGTAATTCTACAATATCAGCATGCACATGAGCTTTCTATGGAATTGAGTCCAAGTAGTTTTTTAAATTATTTTTTAATAATTTCACACAGGTTTTCTTCATTTCCTCTCTTGCCTGGCCTACTTCAAATTTTATCTGTGCATGTTTTTCTCCATGTTCATACAGGATGTTATTTACACATCCAAAGGGATTATGAATTAAAGAGGTTTCCTATCATTACAATTACTAAAATAGGATCATAGATATCTCCTTGTGGTTTTGATTTGCATTTCCCTAAGGATAAGTGCTAATGAATATTTTTTTCATGTGCCTGTTGGCCATCTGTTTGTCTTCCTCAGAGAAGAGTCTATTTAGTTCTTCTGCCCATTTTTTTTGTTTTGATTATTTGTTTCATTTGTGTTGAGTTGTGAGCTTTTTGTAGATCTTTGATATCAATCCTTTGTCAGATGTATGATGTGCAAATATTTTCTCCCATTCAGTAGGGTGTCTTTTCATTTTAGCTGTAGTTTTGCAAAAAGTAATTTTTAAAGAAATTCCAATCTCACACAAAGGAAACTTTTCATTTGTAAAAAAAAAATCAATAATCTGTATTTTAGTGTATTTACACATTTTGCTGACTGTAGCACATATTTTATGGACTACTTTCCAAAGGAAATACTACCTTCCTGAGATTATCCTTTTGAATTTAATTTTACTTATCCACTCACAAAGTTAAATATAAGATAGAAAGAACACTTGAGCTTATAATACTCCACTGTGTGTTTTCCCAGTTTAGGACTACATTGTATTGCATAGCTCATACCAACCACTACTTTACTCTAGCGAATACACATCTCATCGTTTAAGTTCTTCATTGTCATTTAATTTGAAAACAAACTAACTTCAAATCTTCTTGGTATTTAATCATTTGTTCCAGTACATAAGAGAGGAAAAATATAGAAGTACTCATTGGTATGAAATATTACTATTTTTCCTTTTTCTTCAGTTTAAAAGTCAGCACTCAAAAATCAGTACTGCATGCTTATGAGCTATCTATTCTTCTGAGAATAGTTGTGAGACAGGTATGTAAAATCCACAGCCCAGTCTACCTAGAGAAGGCAGGGTATATATAATAAGGTCCTTTGATAAAACAGGACATACAGATCATTAGACTGAGGTCCAGGGAATCCTTGCACTTATTATCTCCTTCTGCATTAATTCTGGAGCTTGAGACAAGCAGAGAAATAATTACAGTTGGCATTTTCCAAGATGCCACTGGCAAAGAGGCTACAATGGAGCATGTCTCCTTTCCTGCTACAAGCAGCCATGTTGGCAGGCTACCACAGAGAGGGATGCCTGCCTCTTCTACCCACTCTTGTGACAAAGAGATCAGTGTCATCTGTCAGTCTGGCACCTTTCCTTTTACAGCAAAATTCACATGAAAATCAGTTCATTAGATTATGTGCAGCAGTAAACTGGGGAGAGAGACTTCTAGAAGATATAGAATGCAACACAGTGTGGAAAATTAAAGCGACGTGGTTGTTAAAAGTGATCATTATTAATAATGAAATGGCTTATGACATGTTAACATGAAGTATAAGACCGTGGCATATGAATAAAGTTAAGAAGTAGAGTAAGCACTTCTCTCCTAACACTATCTTGTCCAGCCTGTGGTATCTTTACAGCTCTTACATGTTAATGAATTAGTGACTAAAATTAAACCTGCCTGAAAACAGAGTATCTTGGAATATGTTAGTATAGTCATTTACTACATAATGCCTATTGAGCATAACAGGCAGAAGAACATTAACCCTAATATTTTTAATATTGACTTAGCAGTTAGAGAGTCCTGAATTATGCTAGAAACTATGCTGTGATTTATTCACAACCCAGGTAATTGACATCCCTTCTCTTTCTCTCTCTCTCTCTTAAATACCCATGAATTTCAAATACTTAGAATTACAAAGATAAAATATAATGATTCAAATACTCTCTAATAGATATTTATAGGTGATTTAAATTAATTCTGACATTTCTATGTAATGCATGATAAGGACTATTAAAAATCAGTTTTTAATAGGTTACCTAGGTCCAGCCAAAATTGTCTGCTATGTGTAGGAAATGGTAGAGAGTAGTAGTTCAAATATCAGACTTTGGAGTGAGTCGATCTCAGTTAAAATTCTACTATCAACATTTATTGTCTGTAGTACTTAACAAGTACTCTTTCATGCTGTGATTTACTCATTTTTAGAACGCATTTGAAAATAATTATAAAGCTACATTAGAGATTTTTATGAAGTTATAAGACTTGATCAATATCAAATCTTACAAAAGCTAGGGCATAACAGATATCCAATAAATAGAAATAAATACTGTTTGACACTTTGTCTTCATCAGAACCATCTGCCTCTTATCTCCCATTGCCTGTTGCTGGCCTACTTGACCACCTTGTATGTATCACCATTAATATCTTTAAGGAGGACAGATAACAAAAGATTCATTGTTACCTCTCACTACTAGTTAACTCTTACGATAGTTCTTCTCTATTAAATTAAGACTTGCATGAGTAGGGGAAAGTGCCTCAGTCCCCTTGGTATGATTTCCTATCACAGAATAGAGACTCCTAATTCACTAAATCCATGTACACATATACAGCCTGTCTGGTACACACCCACAGGGATGTAAAGCACACATCAAAGCATTAAACATGAAGATTGCTATGATGTGCTTTAAACATTTTTAAATATTCAGCAATGGAATATTTCTAATATATGCTTTTTATTTAAATTTGTCACACCATTTTTATTCTATAGGGGGGTTCAATAAATTTTAACTTTCCTTTTCTCTAGCTTTCTAAGACACTTAGAGAAAATAAAAAAAAATAATAGTAAGTTCATTGATGGGAATATCACTGGGTAATAAGTATACTTTAAACTACAATTTTGAGTTATAGAGATACAGCTGTCATGTATTTCTACTGAATAGAATTTTCCATACTTATAGGGAGGAATATCATTGGCACTAATATAATTATTTAGAAATTAAAATTTAGAAGAGAAATTTAATTCTAAATTGTATTTCTATATATAACAGTGCTTTTACATATAAGAACAACTATGGAAACCAGATTTACTACCCTCTTCCTCTCAAAACAGAGTTATTCTGAAGACATCAGACAGCTTCTGGGACAAATGACATTTGAGACAGCAGAATCCCATGAGAAAGAAGAGTGTAGAAATGTAAGCTGAAATAAATTCCAGAACCAGGGACCTCTGCTGTGAGGCAAGAAAGCTAACAGAGATTCTGATAATCTTAAGGGAATGAAAAGACAAAAATGGTGGTTTAGCTCTTCCAAGCATCTAAGACTTGGGATCCAAGATTTTGAAGAAGATGAAATGGCAGAGAAATGAGAGCAAAATTACTGGATTTCCACTTGAGACAGCTGCTAAATTCTCAAACAGCTCAAAATAAGGAAACAGAGTTAAACAAAAAGTGTCTGAAAAGATGAATGAAGCTTTTGGCTATTTCATGATTCAAAGAATTAAAGGTGAACTTAGAAAGAGACATCATAATAATCTTATAAGACTCCCCATTGTTCTCTCTCTAATAAAAACTATCCAGTCTTGGCAAGTAGAGCCTATTATCTATCAACCAAAGATGGATGATATCTCCAGATAAAGATTTACTTAGACTATCTTTTTTTTTTTTCGTATACAATGTTAACTACTTAAATACTACAAAGCATTTGAAGAATCAGAAATGTAAGAGAAAAAAGTAATCAATAAATCTACAGATCATGTGTTTGTGGTGTAAATGTGTTTCCCCCACATAGTAGTAACTTTAATGTAAGTCCTAAGGTGTTAACTTTAGCAGAAGAGGCCTTTGGCAAGCAGAACCTTCAGGCATTAGCCTTTTTATTAATAAGGCTCCAGAGAGCCTCCTTGCTTTTCCATGGAGCGACAAAATCAGGAAGCACCATCTGGGAAGTAAGCTTTCACCATTCTGGAACCTTGATCTTGATCTTTCCAAGCCTTCAGAACTGTGAGGAATATTTTTATTATTTCAAGCATCCCAGTATGTGGTACTTTTTCTAGCAGCCCAAATGAACTAAAATAACTCAGTTACGAAAGTTGTAAGATATGTACTGTGATTCATATATTTAAGAAAATAAATGACAGCTATAGAGATTAAAACTCAAATGGAAACTGTAAAACTAAAATCCAATTACAGAAATCTTAAAAACTCAGTAAATGTGTTTAATAGCAAGAGATCAGATTAGTGAACTCTAAAATAGGTCATTGGAAAGATCTTGCTTCCTTGGAGAGCAAAAAGGCTGGAAAATATGCAAAAGTGGGTAAGAGACATATGGATCTCAATAAAACATTCAGATAAGAAATATCAAGCCCCATCCTCCCTGGTGGTACAATGGGTTAAAGTGCATGGCTGCAAGAGTGTTGCAGCCTCAGCAGCTTCAGTGAGAGTTCTATTCCCCACCCCAGAGTTGATCCACATGGTGTGGCAGACCTTTCCTGACCCTCTGGCTTTGTATTTCATGGACCTGCCTATAATGCTCCCACTCTGTCTCTGGTGAATCCTCTCACCATTCCTGTACAGAACTATACCTAGTTCTGTATGCATAAATAAATAAACCTTTAAAAAAGAAAAAATATCAAGACTTACCTGGTGGCACAGTGGGTAAAGTCTCAGTACTATCAAGTTATCATCAGCCACTGTGGCCTGAATTCGATCCCTGACCAGGGAGCTGAACCATATGCTGCAGTAGGCCTCTCCTGTCTTTCCCACAGCTTCCCCTCAGCAGTATATCTCACCTGTTCTGCTCCCCACTCAGTGTCTGGTGAATCCTTGTACCCTTCTGTACATCTGGACTATACTTCATTACCTACACAATTCTACACTAAAGTAAAATAAAAATAAATCTTACAAAAAATATATATCATTGGATTGGAGTCCTGGAATGGTAGAAGTAAAACAGTAGCAGCAGCCATAGTTGAACAGTCCCTGATTGAGAATTTTCCAACATGATCAAAGCTATTAGACCTCAGATGTGAGAAGTACTACAATCAAGCTAGTATAAATATAAGAAAAATCACATTAGGCACTATAGCAAAACTTCTGAAAAGCAAATGCCAAGGGACAATGTTAAAAGTATAGGGGTTCAAGAGTTAGTTAGCTACTAAATTGCTAGAGTTTAAAAAATATATAACTTGGCAAATTGTAAAACTGGATGAAATTAGGCATCAAAAGAGTTTTGCAAAGCTAATAATTCAACATTCTTGAAAAGGCTGCAGCAGATTAACATATGCCACATGCAACCCTCAAACTAATCCACATAGGGAAATGGTCAGTTAGCTGTAACAAATTATAGTAATTACACGGGTGCCCATGACTGTTAGTTCTCTATTAACTATAAGGAGGGGGCAATAGCTAACACAAAAAAGGGCAATAATAAATGGAACATGGGAAAGGTAATTCATATTTAAATCATTTCATTAGTCTTTAAAATTGGCATAATTTTGGCTTATATAACCAATTGGGTAATGTTGGAAAATTCCTTTGAGAGTTGTAGCCTCAAATAGCTATTGTGATGATATGATATGATGTTATGACCTGTTTAAATGAAGACAATAGATTATTTAGCTCAGGCTTACAAACAACATAACCTCATTCCTTTATTAACCACAACAACTTTACCAAATTTACGTACAATTATAAACAACGTATAACTGTTATAATACATACATAATAAAATATGTATGACTGCTTCTTTGCTTTAGTAAATAAATATAAACATAAACGGATCAAAGTCAAAATGTTTCTCTATTAAACAGCACAAGAAAACACCAACCACAAGGGAGGAAAGATAAGTCCGAATGTATGTGGACATATAGATTTATTCCTCTCAGTGTACACTGTAAATGTATTTGTTTCATAACTGCCTTCTGTGATTAGAAGCTTGGGCCATGCCATCCATTGTCAGTGAATTTACTGTTCTAGTGGTCTGACCCTTTTTGATTTTTAGTGTTCAGCACTCCTGTCTCAACCCTCTTTCCAAGGATCTATCCATTTACTCTGCAGATGTGTTGGGTATCTTTCTGTAGGAGGCGTTATTCTGGCTTTGATATCTAAATGGAAGATATAGGTAATTAAGCAAAGACTTGGATTGTTAGACACTGATTAATGCTACAAAGAAAAACTAGGTATGGGAGAGGTCCCAAGATAGATGGGATTCAGTTTTAGATCTGGTTGCAAGGAAGGTATAGATACGAGAACAAGGCTTCATGGAAATGAAAGAGCAAAGAAATTGGGGGCAAGTATTCCAGAATCCAGTAAATACAAAGATATGGGGTGGAAAGGGGCTGATCTGTCTAAGAACAAGGAGGCTTGTGAGATCAGAACAGAGGAAGATTAGAGGTTATCATGGATGATGCAATCAGGAAGATACCTGAGAGCAAATTTCTGAAGGAAATCATTGACAAATTTTTCTTAAGTCATTGACAAATTTTGGCTTTTACTCTGAAAGAGTTGGATACCACCGGAGAGATTTTTGTGGAGGAGTGTTGTGTCATGGAAGTTTCATTTTTGTGGACTCATTTTGGCTGCTGTATGAAGGTCACAGATTGTAAAGGACCACAAGTGGGAATAGTGAGACCAGTTAAGAGGCTATTACAGTAATCCTGGCAGAAAATAATGCCACACAGATTTGTTTTCTGGGATTATTTCACTCAGATATTTTGAGGATGTGGAAAGAAAACAGTTAAGGATGACCATAAGGTATTTTGTTCTTTCAATCTAAATATTAGTAAGGAAAATAGTAGACATCTGCTAAAATAGAAATTGTGAGAAAGTTAATTTTCAATGTTAAATAGGTATCTAAGTGGTGAGTCTTATTCTGCACGCTGTGTGATAAAGAATAATTCAGAAAGGAAAGTCATTTTAAGCAAATACTCTGTGATTTTCCACAATAATTGATATTCACAACATAAGTTATCAGAAATACTTGGATTTGTTTGCTGAGTACACAGTTTGCTCCCCCCACCCTTTCAGAGTATAAAACTATCTCTCTATGCCAGAAAAGAGGTCCATGTGACCTAGTCTTGATTAGCTTCAGAAGCTTTTGTCCTTTTACCTCATGAAATGGTCCAATTAAACTCCCTTTGTTATTGATACATTGATATTGACATACGCAGTTCAGAAAATTTTAGATTCTGTCAACCCATGGCTAGCAGTTACCATTTCCTTGGTGACTGTAAGTCATTATATAATAAAAGGCCATGTAGACAAGACACCAGAAGGACTGCTGGGAAGCAGAAGGCTAACTTTGACATTTTTACCAATCTCAATGAAAACAAACTTCACCCTAGGAATTCATATTTGCTTAAATCAATAACTTTACTTTTTTGTTTTTTTTTCTTCCATCTTTCCATCTCCTCCTCCTTTTATTCCTTTCAAAGAAATATTTTGAAATAGGCTTCTCTCATATTCAAACTGATATAAGTAGAACTTTTCAAGAAAAACCAAAAAGAGTCATAGAGTCATTCAATTCCACATGTAAAAATGGAGGCATCCCAAGCTAGTGACATTTCTTCTGCCGATTCTTGTACTAATTTTTTTTTTTTTGGAGGACAATTATATTATGCATTATAATAATAGACACTGTTTTGAAAGGAAAATTTATTAATGATTTATTCCGATTCTTCACAGAACCAATTTTAAAACACCCATATGAGTGCAAGAAAAAATACAAAATAAAAAAAGAATTCCCACAATTCCTAACTAGTCTTAAAAATCAACTACTCTCATCCTCTATCCCAAAGATTTTTATAGAAATTCAATTATGTGTGAGTTTTAAGTACATCATTTCATAACAATTCCAGAGTCATACTTCCTTCACTGGAAAAAAAAAAAAACAAAACAAAACAAAACAAAAAAAAAACCCTCTAAATCAGAAGTAGATTCTTGGCTAATTTCTGGACTGCTGTTATATATATATATATTCAATATCTAGTGCATTTCATTTTATAATTATTTATAAATGAATCTATCAGCTAGTGGATAACTTACTTTCTAAATTCAACCATGAAACACATACAGACTATTCTTGATGGTTATGATATCAGTGCAACAATATCTTCAATACTAGCCCAAAAAGTTGCAAATTTTATTTCCTGCTCTTCATAATTTACCAAAAGATATTTATTTCTATCAGTAAATACAGTATTCACTGAGGAAAATTTTAATAGTCAAATATGTATAATAAGAGATTTCCCCCAAAAAATTTACTCTTTTTTTTGAGGCAAAACCTACCTCTTTAGTTCTAAAAATAAACGTTCCAAAGAGAACCATTGCCAGATGAGAGAAAATTTAAAATAACCCCTTTAGATAATATTCATCAGAAAAAAATATACTTCTAAAGAGATTGCTTTCCTGGTTTCCTCCCTGGGTCCAAACCATGATCATTCACAATGCCTCTGAATATGCTTAACACTTATTTGGAGGAGAAAAACAAGATACCTTTATCTCAGGATTCCACGACTTGGAAACATCAGCATTTCCTTCTAATTTAGTTTGTTTAATTCTTGAGTAACTCTAAGTCTAAGGATTAAAATGCCAAAAAGAAAATGAGAGGCGGACTAAGATAGAGTAGGCTATAGTCTAAACAAGGGAAGAGGCACTGTGCATTATCCTCATGTGAATGGAGATTCTTTGGATAATGCCTAGAGATTGGACAGGAAAAAAGGCTTCGCACACAGCCAGCTATTGTTCAGTCTTTGTTAGACCCGAAATAAGTAGAGTCTCGCTTTTCAGACCTGCAATGTGAAGACTGAAGAGAGGAATGCCACTGGATCTCAGCAGGGTTTGATGTCTTCATTCTACAGGACTCCTCTGAGAGAGAACTGGCAGGCAGCAGTAGTCTGCGCAGGGAAGGCCAGATTCTGAACAAGTTCCTTCCCTGGTAATGGAAACAGGAGCACTTCTGTTATGATAACTTGACTATATTTCATGGCAGAGCTAATAGATTTGCGGTGACATCACACTTTCTGTAATGAAAAAATATGGAAGGAGATAAAGAGGAAAAATATCCCCTGAAACCATAAAATTCCCAAGAGGGCCACAACTACTTTTGGCAAAAGCACAACTGACAGATATGTGACTAACATTAACATATTACATTAGAGAAAGAGTGAGAACTTACTAAACATTTTAAGCTACCATTTCCAACTTAACTCCAACCGGTCCATCCCTGGAAGGGTAGTAAACAAGAAATAAACACATGAAGATAATTAAATATTACAAGTTGGCTGTGTTGGCTACCTGTCAGGGTTTAGCAGTTCCTTGCAATGCAGAATGTTGGCATGGTTTCTCTTTTATATGATTATTTACGTATATTCAGATTTCTTTTTGTTTTAGAAGTCTGACCATATTATAATTTAAAACATATTCTAAGGATGCACTTCGAAAAGCCCCAAGATTGTGTCAAACAGCCATTTTACAGTTCTCCAGATTTCCACTAATCAGCAAAAACGACTGGCCTTAGAAAAAGCCAGGTTCATTGTCTTGTAAAATATTGCGGGTATTTATATCACAGCGTGATAAATCTCAGAGAGAAGAGAAAGCGGGTATGAGATTTTTAGATCTATTACACCATTTAACTCAAAGAATGTTTATATGACCCACTGCACAAAGTTTAAATACATGAGGCAGTTTTGATTGTTAACTCCCTGAACTTGCTGGCAGAGCAAAGTGAGACAAGACAATTCTAAACAGTGTGCTCTGGTATTGTTATCTACTATAAGGCACTTTCTGTCTTGTCAGCTGCTTCAGACATCTGCTCAGCTCCATAAAACCTGCACACAAGCATGGGTCATTTTGTTTGTTTGGAATCAGCGCATTAAGTATTAGTTGATTATAAGTCAGGTCTGTTACTCAAAGGCTAGATAAGAGAGGTGGATTTTAGTGATAAAGTCAGACCCCTAGGAAAAAACGTTTGCTTAAACCACTCAGTCTGCTTCCTACAAAATTTCATGATTTTACAAAGTATATGTTATAGCACATACTGATATGTCATGACAATTTGACCAATTAAGAAAATATTCCATATTTAATCCTTTATGTAGCTACTAAATCATTTATAGTATTTCTTTCCAGGGTTTTATATAAAATTTTATATAACAAAAATAAAGGAAGATGGTACATCGCATTCTATAATTTTTCCATTAATATGTTATTCTCTATGTAGTTTTATTCCTTCATAAAGCAATCTTTTTGTTGTACTATATGAAGTTAAGAAAATTCACTTATTTCTCACCCTATTGTTGGTCATTTAAGCTGTGCTGTTTGTCTGTGGGGCCCAGTGTGAGGTTAATCCTATACTTATGTTTTCAGATGTCCTTGCCTACATTACATGATCTACGCCAGGCTCTCTTCATTAAACACATCTTTATATGCCTAATGTATATTAGAACTTGAACAAATTCTTGTGTGCATTTTTGACTAGCTTCTAAAATTACATATATGATAAAATGAACCCAAGATATATGTTAGTATCGCAAGGCTCAATTGTAGTACAATCTGTCCTGGGGTCCACAGGTACACCCATATCCAGTCAGTATGCTCATCCTATCTGCAGGATTCTAATCAGCCAGAGGAATTAATTCTGCTGGGGGGTGGGAGGGAGGGAGGGCGGAGGAGGGGAGGGGAAGGATCATGATAATCAGAGTCTTCCTCCCAGACTTTGAAAGAAGAGGTCTAATCAAGCTGTAGTTCTAGGGAAAATCTGTAAATGTAAAGATTCTATATTTAGATAGATTACACAATTAGATTTTTAGACTGTAATGACAAGCTGACATTTACCTTTTGGCTTCTTCCAACTATCTCCCTCCATCTCTTCCTCTTTATCCTTTCCACTGGCCATTGTCCATTTTTTGAGTCCTTGGCCTGGTTATTAATATTCTTGGGGAAATCAAAGGTTTGGCAGACATGAGTACCACTCTTACTCATGATCTTACTCTTGCCAGCCCTGGCTTAAACTCCCTACCCATTGAGATGGATCTAAATTTAGCCTGTTCATGCTTTTGCTATTTGTTCAGAAGTTGCTAGCCACTAGGAATCTTGGAACTAGGGCCAGGCTACAGCTGGGTGTTATACTGGAAATTGAAAGCAAAGGCACATTACCATAATATCAGAATTCACTCATGAGAAAATGATATGATGCCAGACCACATAGAAAGAGGGTATTTCTCACATATATATGAAAGACAGATACTACAGCCTGAGAGGTGTTTCACTAACCTATTAAAATCATTTTGAATTTAAAAAGAAATTTATTTTTTAGATAATTTTAAAATGAAACAATTTTCTAACTCATTTATTAATTTTGTAAGAATTCAGAGAATGCAATTGTCTGATAAATTTGTATTCTGCACATTTCAAAGCCCTGCCTCTAATACTACCACTCTATATGCAAGCACTGTATTTTGTTAGTAAAACAGCCTCTCAAAACTTGTAAATAAAGGGAGCAAGAATGTGCCAAATTTCACATCTTATAAAAAATAATAATCCCCTGATTTACTAATGATCTTTCAATCTACTTCCCACTCCATTTACTGCAATAAACCTTTGTTTCTCCTTTTCAACAAAATTTCTCCCAAGAGCTGTCAATGGTAATTTTTGTCTGTTTTCCTCTTGTTATTTTTCACACTTTAGCTAACCTTTTAATCCCACCCTTTCACCTACCACTGCTCATTTCCAGCTTACTCATGATAATCAGCTGATGAATCTCATGCCATTTCACAATTTTTCTCTTGAAAGTCTAGTAATAAATGAATGTGATGATGCTTGCCCATTTCAAATCATGCAGATATTTATGTTCACCAAGTAATTTAGTAAAGACTGCTATTCTACAGAATGATATCACTTGTTTTCACTGAATATCAGAACTATATATACATACATCTATGAAATGGTTGTTAAGTCCCAGATATACTGTTGGTGTACTCCCTAGAGTGAAAGGTCTAAAAATGTTTAAAAGATCTCCCCTACAATGGTGAACTCTATTGATAGGTATGCTTTCAGCACAGAATACAAATATCTGACTAGACAAATATGGCCACAGAAAACCACTTTCCTCTTTGAGTTCCATGTTTTCACACAAATACATGCTCCTGTGCATACACAAATATACACCACTTTTTGTAGAAGCATTCTAGACAAAGTATCAGCCGATTTTAAGGATTAGCTTGAAATGCATTTGACTCTGTAAAAGAACTCTCCTGTTTTCTGTCTTCCTGTGAACTTCTTCATCAAGTCATGCTTGTTTTCTACTAATTGTCCACATCACAGTACCTCATCTCCATCACCAGCATGAACTCAAGCCCTGTCAAGTTTCTCACCCTTCCTTGTGCCTTGTTTTCCTTTTTATTTTTGTTTCATACCACTCACCCTCATTCTCTATTGTTCTCCAGAGAATTTATTCTTCCTGCTGAAGAAGAAATCATTCATAGTCCAAATGTCAATTTTGGTTTATCTGTCTACCCTATAGATTATCAGACTGGAGTTATTTAAATCAACATGTGGCTTTTTGTTATTTTTTCTTTCTTTCTTGAAGTGAAATATAAAAGAATGAAAAACAAGGACTAGTTCTCATTCCAAGCGTGTGACAGAACAAAGGACAATTTCACTGTATCTGAGGTTCAGTGTAACTTTTTTTTTTGTAAATATTTATTTATTTATATTTGAATTTAGGTAATATTGAATGTGGATATTGCTATCAGCTATTATTACAGTGCTGCACCCACCACCAAATCACACATAGTCCATCAACATCATCCATTCACTGTAACGATTTTTGATGGACAATTTAGATTTTATTTCCAAGTCAACCCCCAAATAATTGAATAAATTATCATAGAACCAAAGAACATTAGATCTCAAAGTGAACATAACCATCATCTTCAATCTTCATTACTTATATGGAAGCAAATCTGTATTTACTACCCACAGGAGCAGCTTCACAATTTGCATTTTACCAATTGCAATAATATGATATTTGTTCTTGTTTGTTGTCAAAGAGGATTGGTTTATCAACCACCTTACATCTCAGAATACTAATAATAATTGTTGTTTAATTTTCTAGTAGCTATCAAAATGACCAGAGGACAGATTAGTGAATCCAAAAATAGACCCAAATATGTACAGATACTTTAGAGTCAACATTTCAAAAACATGGCTTATCAATAAATTATATGAATAGATAAGAAATACAAAAAGATAGAGTTGCAGTCATATATCTTTTACATTGAACCCAGATATATTTCAACAAGAGTACAGGAAATACAACAGTAGTAGAAACAAATGGAGAAGTCAAAATATGTTATGATTTTATATAAGGACTTTCTAAATATGACAAAATTTCTGAACCCTTAACAACAAAGGTGAATATAAACGTAACTATATTGGGCCTCCCTGGTAGCACAAGGGGTAAAGTCTCAGCACTATCAAGCTATCAGCAGCAACTGCAGCATGAGTTTAATCCCTGGCCAGGGACTTAAACCACATGACACAACAGATCTCTTCTGTCTCACCCATTGCTCCCCTCAGCAGTGTATTTCAGTCAGCCCTTCTGTTCTGCCCCCCACTCTGTTGCTGGTGAATCCTCTCACACACCCTCCATACCTATGACCTTCACCACAGCTCTTTTATGCATACATAAATAACATAAAACTTTAAAAAAATTAATTATAGTATTTTAACTACAAGTACCCATATCAAAGATTTTGTGCAGACAGGCTAAAATTAAAACATGAGACTAAGATACTAAGATACCTGAAAATCATGTCATAAATGAAGGGACTAATTTTCCTGTAAAATAACAATGGTAACATAAATAAAACAGCAGAGTATAAACAACTTACAGAATATTAATTAAAATAAATATGCAACAAGATATGCAACTTTGATTTTAAATAAACACACACTAAAACAAATTAACCAATGCACCATTTTTACTTTTCTGACAGAGGTCAAAATATTTGTTACCAAATTATATTAGTGAGGTTATAGGAAAGGAGGACTTCTGATTTATTTTGGAAGGGAACAAAAATTTTAATAACATGGATAACAAATTGTCACTATCAACATCGCAAGTGAAAGTCTTCTTTCTCTAGCACATATACTTATAAGCACTTATACTATTACAATAGAATAAATATATTAGTAATATATAATATTTATTATAAATTGTTAAAATCAGATTGATTCAATTAATTGTAGGACTGTTGAATTTGCAAAACTTTGGAAAATACCCTGAATGTCCAGAAATAAAAAGCTGATAAATTGTATTCCAGTATATCCTTAGAAGGAAATAGCATACAGATTATTAATAAAGTGCTAAAACAGTCCTCATGTCACACTGTCTTCATGCATTATGCTACCAGCTGTATGTAAGAATGCTGATATGTGTGCATGCCTGATATGCACAATCTATCTCTGGAAGTATGTACTTTTTTTTTTTTTTTCTTGGAAGGAATAAATGGGAGACTACAGAACTTTTTCTACTTTTGTCAGTCTGGAAAAGTATTTTTAATTTAAGATATACGTTACATAAAACTACAGACTCAAATCTGACTTTTGTTAGTATAGTCACATTTTTTAAAATGTTTTGCTGTCGGCCCTCCCTGGTGGCACGGCGGGTTAAAGCACTGCACTGAGAAGCTAAAGCCACTTCCGCATGAGTTCGATTCCCGCCTGCCCCGGAGGTGACCACATGGTGTGGCAGACCTCTCCTGACCCACCCGCTGCTCCCCTCAGCAGTGTACTTCATCGATCTGCCTGTTCTGCTCCCCACTCTGTCTCTGGTGAAGCCTCTCACCGCCCCTGAGCCTCTGGCCTGTACCCCAGTTCTGTATGCGTAAATAAATAAATCTTAAAAAAAAAAAAATGTTTTGCTGTCTCTCTCAGGTTTAGGTAACAAGGATTTTCATATTTGTTGCTCGCTTAGACTGAGTAGACTGATAAAAATAGATTATCAAACTCTAGGTTAATTTCCCTTAGGTTATAGTAAAGGATCCTTGGGACCATTGTCTCTGTAACTCAGGAGCTTTCAGACAAATGCCATTTGGTAATACAGGCCTTTGTGTCTGGCTCTCAGATCTTCTCCCTAACAATGAAAACCAGGTGCATGTCAGATATAAATTCTGTCAATGCAAATTTTTTTATATTACTACCTTTGTATTTAGATACAAATTTTATGCAATAACATTATAAGGTATGTATTTAGCTATTATTTTACTTTTCTGTTTAAGATTGTTGAGTTACATTTGTTTGAAGATGTAAATACCCAGATAACCAGACTTTTTTTTTTAAAGATTTATTTATTTATTTGTACAGAACTGGGGTACAGGCCAGAGGTGCGAAGAGTGAGAGGATTCACCAGGGACAGAGTCCCAGAGTGGGGAGCAGAACAGGCAGATCGACGAAGTACACTTCTGAGGGAAGCAGCGGGCAGGTCAGGAGAGGTCTGCCACGCCATGTGGATCTCCTCCGGGGCGGGTGGGGATCGAACTCATGCGGAAGTGGCTTAGGCTTCTTTGTGCTGCGCTTTAACCCGCTGTGCACCAGGGAGGGCCAATACCCAGACTCTTTATGTGTGCTTAGGAAGCCCATACATGTGATTCCTGGTCCACCCACTCAAAGAGTCAGACTAACTTAATGGCTTGAAAAGGACACTGGGTCATGAGAGCTAGGCTGGTGGTGATGAATTCTCTCTAGATCAGTGTGGGACAATGAGACAAATACTGTGCTGCTCCTGCTCATGTTAGGGACCACTGGTAGAATATCTTTCCTCCTGTCCAAGAATGGATGCCACTTTCTGAGAACAATGCATTTCACCTGGTCCTAGACTTCTAGGTGAACTCAACTTCCTAGGAGTGAGGGGAATCATAAAATTCTGGTGACTCTCTTTTACGTGGGGCCTCCATTTTCCTTTCTTCTGGTCTTTGGAGCAACAGGAGGTGACATGAAAGCTAGTTTTTTTTTTTTTTTTTTTTAATCTCCCAGATCTCTGATATGTGAAAATTTGCTTCATCTAAAGGGAAAAAGAACCCATTTGGTTTCATGTCTAACTCTGAAAAATTAATTTCTCTTGAGGATAAAAGATATTCACATCTTTCTTCTTTAGTTAGTCAAAACCCAGACATGATGCCCAGAATAGGAGTTAAATTAATATTTATTGAATTGAAAAGAATGTACTTGGGTCCGAACAGATGATACTACATTATTACCATTCGAACCTAAAGAGAAGATTGGCAGTACAAAAGATGAAATCCCCTCTCTACGTTTCAATCATTCTCCTTCATAAGGAAAAAATAATCTCTAATGAAAGTGAAGTTTATTTATATTCATGTACAGATGATATGCAATCCCCTCTCCTCCAAAAAAGACTAGTTCTATATGATTGCAGCGGCATCTAATCAGTTACAATTTGTGTGGTGGTTTCTTTTTCTTTTTTTCCATAAAGCTCACTTACATTTACATGATCAGCATGATACATATAAAAACACTTGTTAATGTGAATTCAATTTGAATCATACTAAGTGTTACAAGTTTTGTGGAGTTGATTCACCAGGTGGGAGTACTTGATTTTTTTTTTCTCCTAGCAAAGTTTTTGAAAACATTTAGAATTTTAGAGCTAGTGATAAGCTTAATTAAAGAGAAACAGAAAGAATTTAAAGGAGTTATTTTAAGATACTTAGATTTCAGTAAGTCATTATACTAAATAATTATGGGTGTTGAAGGAATTTTCAAACTTTTTAACATTCACTTGATATCTTCTTTCTTGTCTTTCTTTGTCTGATTCCAGGATTTAAGTTTCTTTTGAAATGTGAAAGTAAATTGTTGGATTTACTTTCTCTCCCACCTTGAAGTTTTTGAACTAAAACCTCTAATAGAAATTCTACTTTAGATCTACATGGAAATGATGAATGTGAGGCAGACATTACTATTTGTTCCCAGTATAAGTCCCCCCCCCTTTTCCCTTTGGCTATAAACTCTCACTTTAGTCTAGACACAGGTCTGTGCAGGCTGAAACAACATGTCTGTCATTGTTACAATGAGATGGGGCCTTGTGACTAAGTTCCAGTCAATAACATGAAGGTGGAAGTGGTGGCTGCAATATAATACCTGAATCATCTTTCTCTCTTATGTGACTTCAACAGGTTTTGGCCCATGCCAAACAAAGCAACACCTTAGAGATATTTGGATCAGCAAAACAGACAAAATCTGAATCCTTGAACAATCTTTGAGAACATGGTAGTGCACAGAACTGGATCAATCATCTTTAAATACGTGTAAAAGAAGTAAATTTGAGATACTATATTTTTAAATTTCACCGTTAAAACATCTTAGCCTCTAATCTACCTGGAACAATTAACTGGCACTCATACTCTTATCATTAGCAATATAAGTGAGTGAGTTTTGCTTGTTTATGCTTCAGTTAACTCACAATATAAGACCTAATCATCTATTCGCAGATGAGATGTTATTAATTGGAATACAAAGCAGTTCCTGATATAGCATATGTATGTTCTCTGTCATCTACATTTTCTACCTCTTTTTTATTTCAACTCTTCTAAATTAATCGAGTTCTCACTGACAATCTGTTTCTGTGTACTTAAAAATTCAAGACAGAGTTTCTGTCCTATAATATTTCCTTACATAAGAGGTTTTTGGTCCCTCCCTGGTGGTACAATAGGTTAAAGCACAACACGGCAAGCTAGCTGCAGCTGCTTCAGTGCAAGTTCAATCCCCTGTCATGGAGGTGACCCAGATGGCTTGGAAGTTCTCTCCTGTCTTGCCCACTGCTCCCCTCAGCAGTGCACTTCATTGATCTGCCTGTTCTGCTTCCCACTCTGTTTCTGGTGAAACCTCTCACTGCTCCTGTACTTCTGGCCTGTCCCCAGTTCTAGATACATAAATACATATATTTTTACCAAGAGAGAGAGAACGGTTTTGACTTTGTTTTATCATATGAACACCAAATATGTGTTGTATGTGTTTTAAAATATTGTTGTGGTAATAGTAATTGTCCATACACCTACTAGTGAAGCAGGTCACTTTAGATACATTGTGTTTACTATCTGGTCTTTTTAGTAGCTTCTCTTAAGGAGATATTTCATAGATTTTACCTGACAAGAGATCCTTTCTCATTAGAATGTTGAGAATTACGACCCATTGTTTTCTCTGCTTAAATATTTGCTTCAATGTACGCATATCAATAATGTTTTCTGACTGTATGATGAAAATAAATAAATATGTTGCATGGTTACTTTATAGAGTAAGGTTTTGCTAAGTGGTTCAGAAATGGTAGCAGGAATTTTCCCTAGCACACAAGATGACATCTACCTCCCAACTTCCCATTTCTCACCAATCAGCACAATATTCCTAATGCCCTCAGCTTTTACTCTGTGAGCATAGTTTTGTGAAGTTTAAATTAAATTGTAACAAGAAAATCTGAGTTAACATAACAGAAAGGCACTGCATGAAGAAGCACAGAAAAGCTATTAACGTAGGTGTCAAAATAGATGTTATTGGTCCTATTGAAATGAGGCGAATAACTCACCTATATTAATCTCATGCTTTACAGACAGGAATGTTGGTATAATTTATATATTCTTCATACATTAGTTACTATTCAATTAAGTGATATTACAAAAATGGATGCATATTTTTTCTCAACCTCCTAGAAAGAATATTCTGCTTGTTTATTTTTCTAATTTATCTGAGGATATAATTTGATTTGAATGTTTAATTACACACTAAATTTCAGCACCTTATTCTTTTGACAGGTTTGTTGACATTCACATTTCTCATGCTTTTTAAAATCTGAAGCGTCATATGTGGCACCTTGAACCCTAAACACTTCAATATATATTCACCTTTTCTTATAAAAGTGTATTAACTTTAACTTAAAAATAAAAATTCTTCTTAACAATTGCAAAATTTAAATAACCTTGATATTTCTCTATGTGCTTGGAAAAATTTTTGCACTTTAAAAAAATCCACTAAACTGTTTCTCCATGTATGCATCATTATGAAGCTTTCAGTTACAGAGGCTTGGTATGTTTTAATATCTACTAGTTATAGCCTGTTTTCACAGCAGTACTTTCACTGTTTTCCTGGAAAACTTATTTTCCATTAGAGCTTTGATATCAACTAGTCTAGCTTGATAAAACTAGTTTTTTAAATGAGATTTTCTTAAATTTATACAGTAAGGGGTAGTGACAATTCTGATGCACAATCATGTAGTACAGAACAAGTACTAGATTTCTTTCAAGTTAACTTTCAAGAGCATACTTATTTTTTTTCTCTTATTAAATGTCCTATTCCTGTAATTTTACTTAATTCAGAAAAAGCATTATCTTATTTAAGCTAACTTTTTTAGTCAAAGGGTCTCTTAAGTCCTTTCTGTATAGTTAGAGTTCTGACTTACTAGGATTCGTTCTCAGGATTTTCACACTTGAATTGACTTTCTTTTGCAGGTCACTTTATTCAGTGTCCTCTTCTCTCTCCATATGGCTTTCCCATACCGACTTAGCAACCTACAATGGTTTCTAACAGGAGCTCTAGAACTTGCTTTGATTTTAGAATCATTTTTCTATTTAAGTAATTTGAAATATTTAGCCTTTTTTTTGTCTTCTGATTATGAAAGGCATTTCTGTGATTTTATTTGTTCTGTTGTTCTTTACATTTCATTTTTTTTTTGGTTTTTAGTTATTTTTTACATCATTCTTCATTTTGTTGTTCTTTATTGATTATTTATTTAAACTATAGATCTTGGAGAGTTGGATTTTTGGCTATTGACATACCTTTATCTACTTGCAACAAAAATCCCTTTAATTGTTAAGTTAGAGATGACTAACATACAGTCATTACAAAAGGATGTATATTACAAAATCCTCCCATAATTAAATCAATCCAGTTCAAGCTAATTTCTCCAGAGAAATTTAGAGTCTTTCATCAGCCAGTGATTTGTAACATATTGTGTTTTTTTTTTTTTTCTTGGAGAAGAGAGAGAGAGAGAGACTGCTAACAAACTTTTGTTGTCTAATTTTGGGCTTAAATGAGTTAACCCTAAGTTCCCACTGTAAATATTTATTCTTTCCTTCAAGTCTGTGGTTTTATTTTGTATCCTGTGAAGTCTTAGTGGTGATGTGGGGAAGGAAGCATGGACCTGTAGAAGATTACATCATTTCTTAACCAGATCAACTTTTAATGTGCTTTAGTTTAGGTTCATTATAAGTTATCTTAAGAATACATGATTTGATTGTTTTTAAAAAACAAAGAAGAAAAGAAAAAAGTACAAATCTCTAACTGTATGCTTTTTTTTTAGTTCTTCTAAAGATGCATTGCTTTATGTTTATATGTTTTTTTTCTTAGGAATCCATCTCTAATCCCACTTGGAAGTAGTTCAGTAGAAATAGAACATATGGATAAAGATTACATGTCATTAGCAAGTCATTATTCTGATTTTATTTCTTATAACTAAATGCTATTGTTTTAGTTATATATAGATACAGATTAGAAACAAGCCTAAAACTTAGTGTCTCAAAACAATACCATTATTATCTCTTACAGTCCTGTGGGTTAACTGAGTACATCTATGCTGTTTTCTGTTGTTCTACTTGGGATCATATAGGGTCGCATTCAAATGTGAGCAGAGAATGAAGTCATCTGGACATTTGCTTGGCATGCTTGCATGGCTAGTCTTTACTCCATCTCAATATAGTCACACAGATTCTCTCCATGTGGTCCTTTTATACATTCTCTCAAGCAACATAACTCCTTACATGGTGGCTGAAGGCTGCTAAAACTGCAAAGTAAAGTGGCCAGGCTTTGTTCAGGCAAGGCTTAGGGCTCACACAGAGTTACTTCCTCCATACTATTTTGATTAAAACTAGTTATAGAAGTCTGTGACTGCCAGGGAATAAATAGATGGAAGTGTAGTTTATTGTGATCTATCTTTGCTAATATTAACACCCTGCTTAGACTCAGAAGTGCAAAATCAGGAGCAGATGATATCTCTTCAGTTCTGTAATTTTCACAAAAAGTGATCTTTGAATGATTTCCCATTTCTTCACATGTGTCCTGGTTCATTATGTTATCCCAACTGACTCTTACTTTCCAGTTTACATTGCTAGCACCAATAGTCAGACCACGAATGTTTACTAAGCAAATTCTGACTTTTTTACATAAAGTCTTGTAATTAGAGGATTCTTTAAAATAGTGTACCTCATTTCTGACTTCTTTTTCAGTAGTAAAAGTAAAATTTTTTAAGTCAAAGTTGAAATAGCTGTGAGTTTGCTTGTTATTGAATCACTCACATTGTGCATAGCAAGTACAAAAAAAAACATATTAAAAAGAAAAAAAATCTACATATTCAATGTTTTTAGTAAATACATTGAGAAACTTGAGCCAAACAAGATACTGTTTTCTCAGTAATTATGTTCCTCCTACACAGTGACATGAAAGCCATATTCATGATATGACTTCTCCAGTCCATCAGATGAGATCCTTCTTGCAGTTTAAAAGCCTTTAACAAAATGATCTCTGCTTCAATAAGTCCCCCAGTTTGTTCTCAGGACTTACAAATGTCGTACCACTAAAAACACTTACTTTTCATCAATACATTCGAACCCTGACCAACCTTCATTCCTTGGTGATTAGTTAATTTATATTTTATATAAAAATACAAAAAGAAACTCACTAGAAGGTAGATAACTGCGAGGGAATCAGCGACTGGGAAGCTCCCAGAAGGGAACTCCCGGGAAAACCCGGGCCCCTGGAAGTTCCGC
>NW_004567102.1:40859408-40908495 GCF_000260355.1 Condylura cristata
ACACATATAAAGCTGTAAAGTGATTAATAAAACCATTAGAAAAAAAAATACAAAAAGAATACTTTAGATTCTAGCCAACAGCTTTTCCAAACCTTACTCTTTTCTTCAACTATGATCATAGGATACTTCTTATTTATCTTCCACTTTCAAACCTAAAATCCTGCATACAGATTAAGAAGATACAGTCTATGTACCTTATGGTACATCTGATGGTAGATATGTGGTATGTAACCTACTAAATCTTAATCTGTGTTTTATGTGGCTTCATTTAACTCTGTCAGTGGAGTTTCTGCAAGAAGCTAAACTAAACATGTCTAGCTAAATCCTCTGCTAGACATGTCTCAGTAGGATTTTTCTCTACTGAACATTTCACAGCAGCCTATCACCAAATGTGTGGGCATGTGTCTATTTCAGCAATTAGGAACTGTATTTAATAATACAAAATGTAATTTTGAAATAATGCTAACTTGGGATATATGCTATTTTTGTATTAGTCCAAGACTACCTGTCATTGTAAACACAAGAAAGCAATTATCTTTGAACAGGGAGATAAAAAAGCTACATGGCTCATAGCTCACATACTGATATTGCTGGGCTAAGGCCATTCTGCCACAGGCCTGCCTGAGTCTTTTCAACCCTCCTTCACAGCAAAGACAAAAAATAAAAGGCATGAGCAAGAGTTAAAAATTTTCATTGGTAAGAAGCTATGTATGGCATGTCTTAATATACATTCACTTATAATTTGAGGGTCTTTTTATGTAGCTGAGTAAACTAGTCAATTAGAATGATTTTAGATAGTTTCAGTAAGTAAATACTATGACATAGATACATACAGGTTAAATGTCTATATTTACCAGTGTCTAAAAATTTGTTACATAGGAGGAAAACTCCAGAACAAGTCTACACCCACTCACATTTCTCTGTAATTGTTAACTGTATTCATCTTGAACCTTATTCCTATTAACTTTGCTAAGAGATTTAGCTCTTCCTTTCTAAACTAATTTGAGCTTCAAAGCTTCCTTGAGAGCTTTATCCTATGCTTTGACTCCAACTAGGTTTCCTGACTACCTCAATTGATCATGAAAGAGGTAGTTTTTCCTTTGTGTCAGCAAGATCCTACTCTAACATTTTTCTCTAACATTTCTCTGGTTAACACTTCCCCTGTTGACTCAACTCTATTTCTTTGTCTTAATAATTAAAAAGGAAGAAGAAGAAAAGAAAGAAATTACACAAAGAAGAAATGAAAAGTAGTACTAATCAAAATATATATTTTTTACATTGGCTTATATTACTAGAGAATATTTATGGTTAAAAAAAAATCACTTGCCCAAATAATTACCATTGAGAGAGAAAATAGTTCAATGCCATATTCTTGTAAGATTACAGCCAACTCTAAATTTTTGTATGCTAAGCTCAGGTCCATGGACTTTATTTCTATGAAGCCATTAAATTCCCTCCAGAATTAGTGTCTAGAAAAAACACTCTGGAATTAGTTTCGCTAACTATTCACCTTACAGATGAGGAAACTAAGATGCTGAAGTTTAAGTAAATTTGAAGGTTGCTTAGAAAATGCTTAGCTGAGTATGTATCCAGACAAAGATTACTTCTAGGAAAAGGAATCAAGAGGGAAACTAGTATTTGTTCAGTTACTTCAGCTATCTTCTGGGTACTTCACTTCTATTTTCCCATTTACTTCTCTAACAGCTATATTTTAGAAGCATTAATATTTGCACTTTGCAGACAAAGACACAGATTCAGAAACTTTCAGTAAACCACTAAATTGAACAATTATTTAAGTGCAGAACTATATTTAAAATTTGGGAGTGTCTCTTAATCAATCTCATAAAATAGAAGGGTTCTGAGAGGGGGTATTAAAATGAGCTGTATGCAGCAACTCTCCTACCCACCTGTGACTAAGCAGGTGCTTGTCTTTTTTTTCTTTCCCTTTTTCCTGATAAACTTGTCCTTTTAAAATTAAAAGGAATGCCTTCCCTGGTGGTGCAACAGGTTAGGACGCAGCACTGCAAGCTGGATGCAGCCGATTCGGTGCAAGTTTGACCCTCGCATGGAAGATGATCCACATGGCCAGTAAAACTTTACAGACCCGCCCACTGCTCCCTCAGCAGTGTACTTCATTGATCCGCCTGTTCTGCTCCCTACTCTGTCTCTGGTGAATCCTCTCAACACCCCTGCAACTCTGGCCTGTAGCCCATTTCTGTATGCACAAATAAATGAATCTTTAAAATAAATAAATAAAATTCAAAAATAAAATGAAATTAGCTGCAAGTAGCAAAGAAATGTGAAGTGTAGATGAATAAATGATGAATCATAAGTAGTATCCTTTGTGTTTATTTTTTATGTTAAAAAGCATGGTCATTGGGTATTTTTATACATGGAATAGCCAGCATAGACTTTTAAAGAAACACAACTTTAACACGACTATAAAGGAGTAAGGGAAAGATGTGGTATTGACTATGCTAAAGATGTTTTACCTTGAAGAATAAATGAATTTATATAGTAAAATAGGCCATTCAATGCGGAGTTGTGATGTTGCTCGTTTTTCTGGTTGGGCTACAGGGTAAAATGTGTGACTGTTGATTAAGGTACATACCTAGACACAGGAGAATATTTGGGGCAAAAGAGGATGAGTTCAGTATTGAATATGCATTGGTTTGGGACACACATATAGCAGAGATCTGCACAAAGAGATAGGTCCAGTTCTGGAGATTAAAATTTTAGAGGTAGTAGTTTAAGTTATTAGACTAGATTAGTCAGCATGGGAAAAACTTACAATAATAGAAAGATTTTCTGGGTTAAAAGCCACAAAGATTTCAGTGAAGTCAACAAGACAATCACATTGTAGTAGACTTGTGATTGTTCATATATGTGAACAGGGGGACTGGGAGGAGAGAAGATTGTGCATACGGTGTCAGAACACGGATTAGGAAAATATTTAAATTTTGTCATTGCTTTTGTTATTGTCTTTAAAGGAAATTAAAGATTTATTGAAATAAAACTGTAAGGGAGTCAAGGCATAAAATAGATTTTGGAAGAATCAATAGCTATGGAAATGAGAAATTGATTTAGTTCAAATTATATAACTAATTTTCTTAAATAAGCAGATAGGTGCTAGAGTACATGACTTGTAATATAATAGAACATTAACCAACCACATACAATATATGTCCAGAATGAAAGAGTCACAGCCCATGGTGCAGGTTTTCCATCAAACAAAGTACACTTTGCACCAACTTGCAACTCTCCACATAGGTTAGAAAACCCCCTGAACTCAAAGGCACTCCACATTCTCCACCACCTAAGAACTAGTTTTAATTTTGTAGCATAGGAATGTGGGATACTTGAAAACAAAAGTATTCTTGAAAAGAAATTTTGGTCAATTAATTAAGCTTTGAAAATCTCTATATAAATAATTCTGGTTACTTACATTCTATGTGGACACTAAACATTAGCACCCTTGCTAAATATTGAACACTTGACTCTATAAATCACCTTTCTTTCAAAAATTTTACTATTTTTTTACATACTCTAGTATGTAATATTAGAATTCTAAGTCTAACACAGTTAATTATATTTCATTTCTGTAAAATCAATTCCAGAATAGAAAACGGAAATGATCAGCATCTAAAATTTATGAAATGGAATTTTATACCATGAAAAATTCTGACTTTCTTTGAATGTGTGACTAGTGCTTCTAAAACTCTAAAGCAACTTTCTATATCATCTGTGGGCCTTTAACAGCTGACTACACAACGCAGCCAGTACTGGACAGAACTGACTTAACTAGTCTAAGGCAGGCCTGATAAATTATTTCAAGGGCTGAAGATTAAATATAAATTTCTAGGATTTTTTTTCTTTTTATCTAGCAGCCAGTTTACATGCTTGTATTAATTTGTGAATATTTTAATCTGTACATCACAAATATGTAATTGAATTCTACTTGATAGTATGTTTTTATTTATTTTGCTAAGAAATTAGAGACAACATCAAATTTGACTGGATTGTCACTAAATTGACAATTGTTTTACTTATTTAACTGGCTATTTTAGATTTAGATGTAAGTATAGTCTCCCTTTGAGTCCAGGATAATCGATGACAGCATTATAGTTTATCAAGCAAAGCTTACTTAGCTAACTCACACTTAGTGACAACAAACATTACTAACTTACTAAGTCAACATTGTGCCACACATGAGCCATGCCTATAACTTAATTGTTAAATAATCAATTATAGTCTAATAAGCACACTTACAAACATACAAGTATTACTGTCTTTGTAATAAATTTTCTAAGTAATCAAATCACATAAGGGCCCAAAATAACTTTTTTATCTGGGATGATTTGAAGAGTACATGCAAAAGATGACATTCCTTCAATTAGGTGAAAAATAAGATACTAACTTTTAGAGTCCTTACAGAATAACAAATGATTGGGTCAAACATGGTCACTGGCAGTATATATTCTAAAGTCTATTTATATAACTAACTTGTGATGAAAGTATTTTTTCACAGTTTAGCAATTAGCAAACCATATATGTCTTTATTCATGTGTCTAATATATATATGCATATTTAACTGTGAAATTATGTATATATATATATGCATGTGTTTCATTATATATGTGTATATGTATCATATATATTCTTTGTTCCAATTTGCTAAAGATTTCATTATATCAATCTTACAAATAAATAGTTTTTATAAACATTCACTACCTTAAACATACAAACTCAATCTCTTCAAAACTTATACTGAGAAAAAAAAGATATAGCAGCAATAGGTATCTGGTACTCATTGTTCAGGGTCTCTGTAAGGCAAATCATTTCCTTGTCAACCCTGCTTCCTAGCACCTAAGTCATATCTGCAAATAGCTTCATGATAAGCATTTGCTTACTTGTCCACTTGAAGAAAACTGTGAAACATTTTACCAATTGCTTATAGGGAAATCCCAAAGTAGAAAGCAGAAGTTTTTCTGTTATCAGACTGCCTGACTCCTATCTTCCCCCCTTATGAAAGACCTTTTAAGTCAGCCATTTGTGTGTGTAATCAAATAGTCAAGAAGTGGCCCTTCAGTAATGTGTATGTACTTCCTTCCTTTGTTATAATTCTGTCCCTAAAGTACCAAGAATCCTCTGTTGACTTTTAGCTCAACAACTTCCTATAAACTGCAAACTCCCATTCTGCTGTTTTGGATTGATAGTAATCTCTGTGCACATGTATTCTAATATACCGTGGCATGGTAGCCAATGTTTCAAATGCCAGCGGAAATGCAATCCACTGCTAGAAGGAAGCACTTATGAACTGGCAAAGAATAAATGACTGCCATCGGAAATAAGCACTTGTCATATCAAAGCTTTGGCAAACATACATGCTTAGAAGACTTAGTCTAATGAACTTCATCTACACCTACCAGATGTGATATCTAAAAATTTGCCAGGTGTGTGCCAAATATATAGTGTCTGGAAAATATTATAAATTAATGACATTTAACTTTGAAATTGATTATTTTTTGTATATAGGACTGTTTTAGAAATATTAAAAACTTATTTATCCATATTCACAATTGTACATACTGCCAAGCCACTGCTAACTTACTAAGTCAACACTGTGTCACACATGAGCCATACCTATTCTTTAATTTTAAAATAATCTGTGCTAGTCTAACATAGAACACAATTCATTGGTAGAATACTGTCCATTTTAACTTTCTAATATGTCTATATTATGTTACAGACATAACATAACAAAATAATATTAAGTATAAAAATCAAGAAACAGATAAATGAATGTTCATACCCATAAGGTATTTGCTAGCAAGCATTAATATTATTTTAAATCCTCAAAGTTTTTTTTTTTTTTTTTAAATTTTTTTTTTTTAATACAGAACTGGGGAACAGTTCTGGGGAACTGGGGACCAGATGCGGAGGGTGAGAGGATTCACCAGGGACAGAGTCCCAGAGTGGGGAGCAGAACAGGCAGATCGACGAAGTACACTGCTGAGGGGAGCAGCGGGCGGGTCAGGAGAGGTCTGCCACGCCATGTGGTCACCTCCAGGGCAGGCAGGGATCGAACTCATGCAAAAGTGGCTTAAACTTAGTGCAGTGTTTTAACCCGCGGCGCCACCAGGGAGTGCCTGTTTTGGGTTAATTTTTAACTGTCTTTTTTAACTCTTTTTAAAGAAAGCTCAGAAGCTGCTTAAATTAACATTTTTTGGGCCCGTTTTGGGTTAATTTTTAACTGTCTGGCCCGTGTTGGGTTAATTTTTAACTGTCTTTTTTAACTCTTTTTAAAGAAAGCTCAGAAGCTGCTTAAATTAACATTTTTTGGGCCCTCCCTGGTGGTGCCGTGGGTTAAAGCACTGCACTAAGAAGTTTAAGCCACTTTCGCATGAGTTTTATCCCCGCCTGCCCTGGAGGTGACCACATGGCATGGCAGACCTCTCCTGACCCGCCCGCTGCTCCCCTCAGCAGTGTAACTCGTTGATCTGCCTGTTCTGCTCCCCACTCTGTCCATGGTGAATCCTCTCACCCTCCGCATCTCTGGCCTATACCCCAGTTCTGTATGAATAAATAAATAAATCTTAAAAAAAATTAGCATGTTTTTCCTCAATTCAAATGGTAAGTTGGTTTCCTGGATGTAGTCTAACAATATATCCAATAATTAGAAAGAGAAAGAGAAAGTAGACAGTCTTTTTAGGTGTTAAAACCAGAGAAATTTATTTCATCATCCAACAAAGAACAAAATCTGTCTGAAAAGACTTAAGTCGAAATACCTGTTGCCAACAGTTCAAAGAAATCAAAGCTGGATTAGTATTAATGACAAAACAAACATGTCGCATTGTTTTAGCCATAAATGAGGTACAGAATATCTGTACTCACTAAAGATCAAAGGATAATTTTCAATGAAAGTGTAGCAATACTTCCAAAAAAGCATTAGAAACGTAAAAGGAGGAGTTCAAATTTCACTTTTTGCTAATGTGATTCTTTAATAAAGATGGATAGAAATTCTTTTTTGAAAATGTCATATGTAGGTGTTGAAATGTGTAATCTCATTATTACAGTCTTTGTAACAGTAAAGTATCCTTTCTAGTGTATGTTCTGACTTGTAGTGCTTGAATAGAGACATTGTTGGAAGAAATATTTAAACTATCAATGTAGCATTATAGGAAAACAATAAAGACCTGTAGACATCATTGTAGCTTGAATTTAACCTCTCTTCGATGTGGGTAATAGAGACAAGGGGGATTTTAAGAACATCACCAGTTAAGAAATTCAGACAGAAACATCCTTAACTAGATGCCTTTGGTCTTATCCAAAAGGAAAATGTTCAGGGATAAGGAATATGATTTGATTTGGGAAATTATTTCTCAGAACTTTTTTTAATATTTTATAATAAACCATATTCTCACCTATCAGTGAAAATGCACTTCCCCAAACATGTTATATTATCTCAATGCAAGGGGCCACCTATCAAACTACTTTTAATTATTTAAAATGCATTGTATCTTTTCCATTTGTATGTTCCTTATAGTTTTTGTTATTATCTTATTATAAGGGAGATTTTCTCAACCTCATAAAGTTATCCCAAGATTTAGTAAGATACTCCTTCATCATTTGTCTCCTTGCTGAAGATATCACCATTCTATGTGACTTTATTTTGAATGCTTCAGACACTATGTCTTTAATCACTGTATTCCCCAAATTCTTTTGCTATTGTGTGTTTGGTAATAGTTCATCAAATGTCGTAAGATAAAACTATCCTGGAAACCTTTCAATCTTGATTCACAACTACATTCATTTCTTCTGAATTGTCCCAGTTTGCTACCAGAGACTACAGGATCTCTGACAATAGAGACCAGAGGCTTTCAATAATATTTTGAACCATTTTCATCTGGTCAAAGTGGTAGGAAAAGGCCACAAACTATAGTCTTCACCCAATGAGGAGGTTAATGGACATAGCAAGAAACAATCAAATCTGGGGCTTTAATTTCACCTTGTCTTGTTGCCCTGTGAGTCCCTCCAATGTTTTAATGTATATACTTATCAAAGAAGGAGGTAAAGATTGAAGGAGAAAAAAAAACAATGTTAAAATATCTCAATTTTGGCCCTCCCTGGTGGCGCTGCGGGTTAAAACACAGCACTGAGAATCTAAAGCCGCTTCCGCATGAGTTCAATTCCCGCCTGCCCCGGAGGTGACCTCTCCTGACCTGCCCGCTGCTCCCCTCAGCAGTGTACTTCGTCAATCTGCCTGTTCTGTTCCCCACTCTGTCTCTGGTGAAGCCTCTCACCGCCCCTGAGCCTCTGGCCTGTATCCCAGTTCTGTATGCACAAATAAATAAATAAATCTTTAAAAAAAAAATCTCAATTTCATTTGACAACCCCCCCTCAGTATTCTTTTATACAAATAACCTAAACCTATAGAATTCCAATTGATAAGTTACTAGACTATATTTCAATCTCCACTATTTTTGAACACTTTGAATGAAGAAAAGAAATAGTAAAACTACTTATTTTCTGTACTCAGGAAATTTTAACATAATTATGAAAATAGGACAAATGTCAAGTAAAAAAAAAACCTTGATTTAAATAACATTTCCAGAAACATAAAAGAAATGTCACAATGTTATACTTAATGAATGATTTGTAAGCAGCTATAATTGTGGTGAGAGAAGAAAAAAAGAATTGTACAGGCTATGGCAGTTAAGCAAAGCTTTAGAATAAAGGAAGCATTTACATGTTATCTAAATGACTGAATAACAGTCATCCCCCCACCTTACCCCTGGTTTCACTTTCCTTGGTTTCAGTTGTCCACAGTCAAACTGCATCCAAAAATATTATGTAAAAGAAGATAGTCAGAGAGAGCCCAATTCATATAACTTTTACTATATAATATTATTATATTTTTCTATTGTATTATTGTTACCCTGTAACTGCACCCAATTTATAATTAGCTTGTATATTAAACTTGATTATAGGTGCATATATATGGGGGGGAAATAACATGTCTATAGGATTTCATATTCTCCATGGTTTCAGGCATCCTCTGGATGTCTGATAGCCTATCTCCTGAGAAAAGTTGGGGGAGGAGGACTCCTTGGTTTTGGATGAATTAGTATAATGAAAAATGGGAAGACCACAAGTTATAAAGGTGACAGAGAGAAGAGAATTTTGAACATAGTTTGGAATGGAAAGTTTAAGAAGATAAAAAGTTAGATCAAATAGAATTGGGCATTTTATGTAAAGAACATGGTGTAGTAAAAATAGTATTTGCTTTGCTGATACTGAGGTTTATTTTTTAATTTGTTGCTGGATCTTATCAACTGAATAACTACAGACAGTGTAAGAACTCTTACCTTCAACCTAAAATATGGCATTGCTATTTAACTCAGAGGTTTAATGTAAGGGTTCAACCTAAGATATGGCATTGTTATTTAACTCAGAGGTTTAATGTAAGGGTTAAATATACTAGAGTAATGAATTTAATGCACCTGGTAAATAATTGGTTCCTGATATATATTGTTTATTTCCCACACAATCAGCATTGTGCTACAGATACCTTAAATACTTAAGGTTTGCAGTTTATTTTCTCGGTGGAATAAATTTTACTAAATATTTCTCATATGGTCAAAGTTGGACTTTTGGTTAAGATTAGTCTGCTTTTACTGCTCAAAATGTCAGAAGAAACAAGATTGGTTTAAAACCTTATAGAAAGGTAAATACAGATTAACAGATACTAAAATGGTATATTAGTTCTATTTCACCTATCAATGACATTCTAATCTTTATATATGCAAAAGTTTTTACTTACTGCATGTAGTCTCTGTCCTTAATGTCCCTTAACATAATTGGGAGGTCATGGAAGCAAAGATGGTCAGAAGACTACACACATATACCTCACTAACATGATTAAAGATACAGCACCCAATGCAGTGATAGTGAAGTAAAGGATAAACAGGTGGGATTACATCAAGTTAAAGAACTTCTGTACAGCAAAAGAGACATTACAAAAAACAAACACACATCCCACTGATTAGGAAAAATAAATTTCTCACACAAAACTAGCGATAAAGGATTGACCACAAATATATACAAATAACTGATGAAAATCAACAAAAATAAATTAAACAAGTCCTTCAAAAAGTAGGCAGAAGAACTACAAAGACAGTTCTCCAAAGAGGGAATGCAGATGGCTAACAAGCAAAAAAATTTCAACATCACTTGTAATAAGGGAGATGTACTTTAGAACCACAATGAGATATCATCTCACACCAGTAAGAATGGCACATCTTAAAACAACTAGCAGTGACAAATGTTGGCGAGGATGTGAAGAAAAAGGAACTCTTCTGCATTGCTGGTAGGAAGGAAAACCAGTACAGCCGCTATGTAAAAATGTTTGGAGTTTCCCCAAACTGCTAAAAAATACTTCCATATGACCCAGCAATCCCACTCCTAGGTATCCACCCAAAAGACACAAAAACACTTATTCAAAAAGACACCTCCACCGCCATGTTTATTGCTGCTTTATTTTACAATAAGGAAGATAAGGAATCAACCCAAATGCCTAAAAGTGGATGACTTGATTAAAAGGATGTAGTACATATACACAATAGACTATTACTCAGTTATCAAAAAAAAAAAATAAATTCATGCCTTTTGCAGCAACAAGGACCATGCTTAGTGAAATAAGCCAGAAAGAAAAGGAAAAATACCAGATGGTTTCAATCATAACAGGAGCATAAAGGACAAAAGGAAAATAATAATGAACAACTATATACCTGAGACATTTTATAAGGATGGAATGGAAAATGAGATAAAAAATGGGGAGGGGAAGTGCACAGGACTATGGTGGTGGCACACAGATGAACTGGTGAAGGGAAGTCCACGGGGATTGCAACTGTGATAGAAAAGGGCACAAAATGATCTAAAAGTAATCTAGTATAATAAAAAAATAATATTGGGCCATCAGATAGCATCTTAAAGTGTACAGCTTGATGAATTTTCACTAAGTATACAGATCTGTGCACATACTACCTAGGCCCATAGAGAGAACATTCTCAACAACTCAGATATCTTCATGTTGCCTCCCCCCAGCATTAATCTTTCTTTCTATAAAAGGTAACCACTATTAAGTTACCAGTCATCATAACTGGTTTGCTCAATTTTGATTTTAAGTAAATAAAATCATACAGCATTTTCTCTGTTGTGTGTGGCCTCTTTCACTTATATCTGTAAGAATCACCCAGGTTGTAACTTGTAGCAGTAGATCATTCTTTCTTTTGACTTACCCTTCCCTTTATGTGAAAACATCACAATCCATTTTAAAATTGATGAATGGTTGATTTTAACTTGAGGCCACTATGAGTCACAGTGTTATAAACATTCAAGTAGTATTATTTGGTGCAGAAATATATGCACTTCTACTGATGATCGTTGAAATTGTATTATGGAATCACAATATTTGTCAAGGAGTATCTACTAAATCAATAAGATGGTATATAGATAACAATTCTAGAAGGTAGCAAAAGAAAATTTTTTATTATAATCTAGGAGAAACAATTATTTCTTCAGTTTTACAATAAAGCACTAATGATTAAAAAAATAAAAACTGAACTTTACTAAAAATTAAGAAATTCATTTTATCAAAATTTACCATCAAAAAAGTAAAAGGCAAAACAGGGAAAAATATACTTTGAAGTCATTTATCTAACAAAAGATCCACATCCTGAATATCTCAATAACTAATTAACAAATCAGTAAGAAAAAAACAGATACTACAATGTAAAAATTGTCCTCTTTCCCAAACAACTTTACTATAGGAGATATCCTAATGGCTGTGAAATATGAAAATGCCCGTTCCTTATTTGGTCACCTGGAAAATTCAAATTAAATTTTTGAAGTATGATTGCAAACACAATGAACTATCTTAAATGAAAAAGACTAACAATATCATGTATTGGGAAAGATAAAGAGCACCTCTCACCCACACACTGGGCTGCTGGGAGTACAAGCTGGTAGGGCCATTTTCTTCTCTTTTTTTCTTTTTTTACTACCAAATGGGTCAAGCAGAATTTATCTGAAGGCTGAATCTATCTACTAGGATGGCTGGTTTGCAACCTCTGCTAACTTCTCCCAAATAACAGATATGGACCTTGAGGCATAAAAACTTAATTGAAGTTTAATTCGAGGTCAAATAGCTAGAATCCATGTCTCCTGACGTTCAATTGGCATCTTTCCTACCACACAGTGTGACTTTCTCTAAATGACTAGATAGGAAGTGAAGAGTAAATTATAATGCTTTGAAATTTAACATTGTTCATATTGTGCAAGTAAAATCCATTTCAAGCAATCTTAAATGAAAAGGAATTTAAATCAAATTGATTTCAATTCTACTAAGGAAGTTTTAGGCTTAAAATAATAATAGTAAGCCTAGAACTACCTATTAGAGATTAGAATTCAGAAGGTTCAAACACAAAAGCCTTTCATAAAAAGATATCTAGGTATTAGTCATCATTGTTTTCATACATTTGGAAGAACGTAATAACCCACTTAATGATTTTTTTTTTCTGTAGTGCAACTGAACTGTTCCAAAAAGATCAATTAAATAATAGGACTGGGAAGCATCTTTTTATCATTAGGGTTTCTTGTGAATTTACAGTATTAAAGCTAATACCCCTGGCTATTATTGAGGAAATAGTATGGTCATATTAGAGTTTTAAAGTTTCTACTGATGTAGAAAGAGAAATTCTTGGCAGATTAAACAATAGAATCTTTGGAAACACCAAAATATCTTAAAATAATATATCATCTCCTTTAAGTTGGTACATCTTTAACCAAAAAAAAGTTTCTGTCTCCTGCAAAAAGCTTTTAATTTCATATCTAATGAGGTGAATTATTATTTTCTCTTACATAGGAATTTAGGTATACAATCTTAAATAATACAGACACAGTTTTAAATTCATAGACCTAAAGTTAAGTATAGATATAAACTGCTATTTTTTTCAGATTTTTCTAGTAATTATCTTTCCCATTTATTGTGTTAAAGTCCTATCTGCTTTTAATTATTGTATGTTATCTGAAACTAGTACATCAGAGATTATATGAAAGTCTTTATACAGTCCAGTGAGTTTCCTTAAATGTCTCAGATAATGTTCATATATTTCAGTGATACAGAAAATTTTCAACTCACTGTGGCAATCCTACCAATCATATAAACAATAACTATAAACTGCATTATTATTAGCTGCATATGTCACTTTGCAAAAAACAAATGGCCATGCATCAATCTTATTGTGGGATAACAAAAGAGCATATACTTTGCAAAAATATTAGTATACATATACTATGTTCTACGGTGCTTTCTCCAATTTGACAAATTTAAATGTATTAGCTTTATAAAGGGCTAAGGAGCCAGAGCATCAGAGAGAGGAAAAAGGAGGAGGAAATTAATTTTCCCAGTACATTGTAAAAAACTTTGTAGAAAACTTTTATTCACTGCTATTAATCCTTCACTTTGATGAGAAATGTATTCAATCATTATTCCTTTTTAAGAAAATGCTCTCAGCTTTATTATACAGTAATTGAAAGACTTTTTTTAGACTTTACATATCCACTTTAAAGTGCTTAGAACAACTAACTGCATTCATTTGAATCCCTTTATTGTCAGAAAATCAGAGGGAAAAAAGTGACCTGATGGAGTTAGGTTAAATAATTTATTTTTTCAGAATATTTAACAAACAAGCATGCACAGACAGGTACAAACAGACCAGACCTTTAGTTACTTGCCTCTACTTTCAACATGCTAATGTTTCCCTATTACCGTAAACATGATTTCAGATGTCACAACTGATCAGCATACTAAAAGGAAAGTTATATTTCACTGTGACCTAAAGCTCCGATTCTTTTCTTTTTCTCTTTGTCTATGCTACTTTCCACCCTCAAGAATTATACCAGTATACAACCAGAGACAGATAAAGTCAATACACAAGACAGAATTTGGCATGTTATCAGTTCATTTCATTAGGATGTCATATCATTTTACAGTTGGTTTTCTGTTTTGTAAATGAACAGATATACATTCTTTCATCGATGGTTTCTTATGAGCTCATTCAGGTATATAAACTGGTTTTCAGACAAATAAGGGTGAGCAAGACTAAGTAGACTGAAAATTATGTTGTCATTCTCTCTGCTTGTTTTGTTTTTAAACCATTTGAATATTTAAGTCATGATTCATATCTGTAATAACAGTAATATACGGTTTCAGTAGGGAGTGACTTATTTGGAAGAATCATAGCAAGGAATAGAAAGGAGAAAGAGTTGACTTACACACAAAACTTCCCTAATATCTGCCATTAACCCTTAGATTTGGAAATGATGTCATGCTAATTTATCATGGATTCTACATTTTTATTAAAATATGAGAGTCAAAAATTCTAAAGTTAGTTCTTAAATTAGTTTTTGGGGACTTAATCTATTTCAAAAGAAAATAAAATCAAAGAATGTTAATATACTGCTCATATTCAACCCCTTGGAAATTCTGAAATCAACTTGATTAGACTCTCAGAAGATTTCTGAGTAACTATTGGCCACCTGAATCTTTGAAGGTTTCCAAAAGCATGGGAGAGTCCTTAAAAATCAAGCTTTTCCCACACACTTACTCCCTATTCTGGGTTTTTTATATTTAAATTATTGTTAAGCCTGCATGTTCTCCTATAAGTAATAGAGAGAAGTCCTATGTTATACTTATTTATAGATTCACCTCAGAGATTCTGCCACTTGGTGAGAGAGGGTCCCACAGGTCTCCACAGCTATTTTGGATAATGTAATTTGGTGATTACATTTTCATTTAAGTTATATTCTAGTCTTCACACATCTGCTGAACTATTTCTGCTATCCAAACTAGTTATGTCCTTGATATTTTGACTGAGCAGAACATATAGTAATGCAGATGGCTGTTATAATAAAAAAACTACTTTAGTTACACTTACCTTCCACTAACAACAGTAGTAAATCTGACACTCCCAGCATTTTCTCACTTTTTTTTTTTTTAAACTAAGTGTATATAAGGAAACATGAAGTAGTGAAAAATAGCTGGGACTATTCTAGGCCTTAGTCTGCCATGACCCAGGTCTGGATTCTAAGCTCATCCACTGACATCTCAAACAGTGTTTGCTTATAAAGAACAGATGATATTTCAAAGGAGTGATATAGATCCTGCAAGCTTAAGTAGTTAACAATGAATTATCAGGTAAAAAATCTCCACAGAAGTGTATTGAAATTGCAGCTGGGTGACTTTGGACAAATCATTCAACTCTGTATTCCCATTTGCTATACATAAACCATAAGCTGGTTGATTTCTAAGAGAATTTTTAATTCTAGCTCTAAATTTGTATTTATGCTAAATAATTTGATTGAGTACTAAATTGAAGGCAGAGAATAGAGCATGAAGTTGGTCCTCACCATAGTTGAGGTGAGGAAATCTTGAATGAGAAGATTGATGCAGGCTCGAAAAATAAGAACGATTCCTGAGTTTACCCAGTCACCAGTCTGGGCTGACATAAGCCAAGAATTAAGAGACATATCACCTTCACATCTAGACATTTACTCTTACTACCTGTTCACTTCTTCCTGGCCTTTCAATAGGTAATGCATTCCATCTGATCCCATTGACAAAATGGTTTTGTCTCTGACTACTTGAGAAGACTTCTTTCCATACCAGCTGGGAAACTAGGATTCTCTACATCATATCCAAATTATTTTTCAAGAGGTTTTCTTCTGTACTTCTCCAAGTCAACACAACCTCTCCTATTTTTTTTTCTAGTCATATTCTCGCATCTTCAGACAGTTCTTTCCGAAAACATTCAACATCAGTATTTTTCTATACCACAAATTCTCCTTCCTGTTCCCCTAACACATGACAATATATTATTGTAGAAGAACTAACAATTCTATGTTTAATATTTCATTAGGCAAAAATTCAGTGCCACTCATTGATAGATAAAAGTTGATAACAGAGAATACAAAAAAAGACAGAGAGAAAATGTTATCAACCTTCATTCTTTCAACAAAAAGTCATGTCTGATGGGATAACCAAATGATGTAGGACAGAAGACAAAGTAGAATAGGAAAATAAAGCAGAAAGTGACTTTTAAAAAGTCAGTTAAAATAGACAAGTAGAGGGCCATCCCTGGTGGCATAGTGGGTTAAAACACAGCACAAAGAAGCTCAAGCCACTTCCCCATGAGTTCGATCCCCGCCTGCCCCGGAGGAGATCCACATGGCACCAGACCTCTCCTGACCCACCCGCTTCTCCCCTCAGCAGTGTACTTCGTTGATCTGCCTGTTCTGCTCCCCACTCTGTCCATGGTGAATCCTCTCACCCTCTGCATCTCTGGCCTGTACCCCAGTTCTGTACGAATAAATAAATCTAAAAAAAAAAAGTAGAACTCTCGTGTCCTATAGCACATGTTATTGCTGATCTTATGTAAGAATATAGGAAATTGATGAGAGAATTATCTTTGTCTAGAAAAATGGACATATGAAATACTGAAATTTATAAAATGAAGTTAGAATCCTAACCCATCAATTAAGTTATACAAATCAACTTTTCCCATTAATAATTTTGTTTGACGGGAAATTCATATTCTTGCTATACAATCGTTTGTAATAATTTATTTCACAATATTTTTCTGCTTCATGTAGCACCAAGCAGTTCTCCATGAATGCCTTATTTGTAGAAGCATGTTATGTGGTGTGAAGACTGGAAGTAACTTAAAAAACTCATTATTGATAACAGCGAGTCAGGGAAGTGACCTACTTCAGTTAGCCTTATACCCAGACATGTATACCCATGGTAGAATTTCACATATTAAATTTGACTGGGCATTAGCTCAAACGTTATTATCATCAGAAAAGTAACAATAGCCACCTTTACCCTTTTGTTTTGAAAACATGAAAACCTCCCTGAAGACAGTCATGCTTCAACTGCCCATTTGGCCCCACATTTTGTTGGTATTGGTGAGAGAGAGGAGGTAAACAAGCTTAGCTTTAAGTCTAAGAACTAGTAGAGGTCAGCATGCTCTTCCATGCTGCTGGCCAGATGATCTCATGGCAGTTTTCCAATGACTCAATTACCAGAAACTACATAAGGTGTACTGGAGAATTTGAATCTTTCTGCTTCCATCACAGTTTATTCTACATGTAATGTTGCAGGGGGCTTAATTTGAAATTGTCTAGCAGTATGTCTATTAAGTTGAGTCATAGCTTTTTATTATTCATTAGGTACCACAAATATACAAAAATAGCATCCATTTTTAATGAAAGATAATGTTTTGGAAAGTAATAGCAGGCTGAAAAAATGCACAGATTTTAAAGCCTTTTTTAAAAATAAAATTTATATTTTTTCTTTATTTGTAATATCTCCACCTTTCTCCAAGAGTTAGCATGTCAGTCAGGAGGAAAGAATGGAAAAATGAAATTAGTCTCGAGGCTATTGAAAAAAGGTACTTGAAGCAGGGTTAATCTGGGGATAAATTTTAGAGCAATTCATTTCTACATATATGTTTATACATGTGCAATTTAATGGATACATCACTATTTATTATCCACCTTCTTTATCAGAAACATGTCCCCAGCACTAAAACTATATGTGTATCATAAAATTTTGAAGTCATTTAGAAATATTGCTTTGTTTTATTGATTTACCATTGATTTATAATTGTCATAAGTTCTTTAAAGTTAAAACAGTGTTGCCCTTTATATTGGATGTTGTATTAAGAGTTATGGGTTTTTGCTATACAGTGCCAGAGGATTTTTATGAAATCCAACTCAAATCCTTAGTTTCTTCTAAAGAAAATTATATCCTAAATTGAAAAGTATTAGTTAATAGAAAACAGTGGTTTTCATTGTTGTTAAGATTAATTCTCCATGATTCCCTCCATGGTATTATCTACATCCTATGTAACTTGCTTGTTCCCACAATAAGAACTACTAGGTATTTAATAAATAGTAGGTAATTCATAATATTTTTTGAACCAAGGGGCTAAATGTAATACATTTGAAAGGAATACAGTGCATTGATTTGATATTGTATATAATCCAATTTAGCTATCGCCTTAATATAAGTTCTGATAATTATTAAAAATTGGCAAAAATTAATCCCAAGAAGGAAAAAAAGAGAAAAGTAGATAAAATATTCAATACTAGGTTTTGAATAAACTAATTCAGGTCGGTGGAGAAAACCATCTATGTTCACAAGTAAGATGTCTTTCATATTTGAAGTCATTGAGATTCTGCATCTTTTAATTGGTTGTGGTTTTTCTGAAGTATTTTCTCCTGAAAAATATGTGCTCTTTAGAATCCAAGAAGCATGCACAGTAACACATGCTATGCTAGATACTGGAGATCAAGTGTGGTCTTCTTTAAGAAGTATAATGATCACTGACTGGCCTCATGCATAAGCTAGCCAGTAGTAAGAGTCTAACAAAGGGAAACTAGACATGCTACCTTCCAACTCTTGTTTCTTGCTCCAAATTAAATCTTTTTTGAAAAGAAAGATGTAGTAATTTCACTCTTCTACTATTTGAAACCTGACAAATTAAGAGGGAAAATAAAGTTCAAAGAAGAACAGGAGTACTGTTTAAAAACTAAAGGAATAAAGAATTAGTGGCTAATATGGAAGAAATTCTGCCGAACATTTATTGGTAACATTTACTGTGGGCTAGCACCTGTGGGCTAGCACTTTTTATTTTTTTTTAATTAAAACTAGTCTTCTTATTAATTTCAGTGAAATAGGGTTTCAGTAAAGACTACTAGTATCTTAACAATGTAATCTCTCTACTACCCAAGGTTAGTATAGGGATTTTTTTTTTTATATTAAGGACTTGAAAAAATTTATGATTGTTAAAGACTAGTGTCAAGATTTTTGGTTTTTTTTGAATTTTATAGTTGCATGTTTACATAGAAATTATTATATATAAAGGGGCTTCCCTGGTGGTAATGGGGTTAAAGGTAGTATTATTAAGTGACTACCAGGCACTGCAACTCAAGTTAAATCCTTGGCCTGGAGCTGACCCACATGGCACAGCAGACTTCTCTTGTCTCACCTGCTGTTCCCTTCAGCAGTGTACAGTACATCTACTTTTTTGTTCCCCATTCTATTTCTGGTGAATCCTCTCACTCCCCACACCTCTGGCCTACACACAGTTCTTGTATGCATAACTAATTAAATCTTCAAAAATATTAAAAATATTTTATATAAAGATGATTATAGGAACTATACAGTAATAAAAAATGTCAGATTATATTATTTTGTTTATGTCTACATAAATAGGTTCTTTTCATATGGTTTTCATAATGTGAGCAATAATTTTAAAATAATTTATTTCTCCATAAAGAAAACACTTTTCAAATGAAAACACTTATCAAATGTGACATTGAGCAATATCACAACTTAACAAAATAACAACAAAAATCATGTCTTTAATTTGCAAGATTTAAGCATATCCCAAATTTTAATTGAATCTCCTTAGCACTAAACTATGCATTCCAATTTTTCCAATTAAGAGGCTGAATGAAAATAAACTACAAATAAACAGTCATTGAACCCAAGTGATATATGCAAATGGATCTCTGAGAATCTTATTATCTAAAATATTTACATTAGTCAGCTGTTCATGGAGTCTTAATTGAAATCTCCTTTTTTTTCAATTTTTAGTTTTATAATTTTGTAGTTAACTGAGAAGAAATTAAACTAAAACAAATAGAGAATATTCTATTTACTTTCTCCCTAAAATATTAACTTGGTATTTATACTTTTCTCTGAAGGCTCAACTAGGTTAGAAAGTTGTTGCTCTTGCCTTTGGGAAGAGCACATAGTTCAGCTCAGACTTCTTTAAACAGTGCCTTTCATGCCAGCAGACTCTATACATGAAGAAAAGATAAGAAACAATCTGTTGATCAATAGGTCTGTAAATTTCACAGGTGTACTTTATATGCAATTAAAGAGAACAAAATACTTCTACTGATAGGATATCATAATGACAGAATATCAACATGGTTAAGAGACAATTTGGCATATTAATTACTAAGGAGGATATATGGATGAAACATGTAAAATTGTACTAGTTATCTAACTCAATAACATCTATAGCTTCACCTTTCATTGGCCAGATTCAACAAATTTGTCTCTATATTTCTAAAAAAGGAATTCTACACTGAACATGAAAACCTCCTAGTAAGTATTCCCTTCTTTTAGTTATGGGGGTCAAGAAAGTCTGTTTGTTTACATAATTCTAGCTAACTTTAAATACCAATAAACTCCATGAACACAGAGGATATTATCATTATTTCTATGTATTAATGCATTTGTCATTCTTACATTTCTATTGTTTATAGTAAATAAAACTTTGTAATAGAACTTATTCCAAATACCTTTGTTAAAAGACTCAGTCTTATTTCCCTAGCAAATGACCAAAGTTTTCAGGGTCAAAGATAGGCAGAGCATCATATTAACTAATGAAAGCTTTCCTATTAGATGGCTAACTTTTCTTAATCTATATCAAACTTAAGTGATTTACCTAGTGATTCACTCATATCACATAATTTTTGTTCCTTCTCTCTTTACAAAAACCCTTTTCTATTAAGTAGTAAAAAAGCTGAAATAGAACACTCATACTCTGGGGAAAAACAACATATCTCTCAACTTGGAATTTCTACCACTGTGTTCTCTGGTGAGATGATTCCACACAAATTAATTTCTCTGACCTCTTCTCTTAGAATTATATCCCACTAATCATGAATCTCTGTGGGGACTTCGTTAGCAGAAATATTAAAAACACTTAAAAGAAAGAATGGGTTAAAGGAGGAAATGTTTTTTTCTAAAAGTTCAAATAATTTTTAAGCAAAATCTACTTCCTATTGCTATTTATCTGTCTCACAATTATTATACTGTAGTAAAGTTGTTGAACAGTCAAAAATAAAAACTGTAAATAAGACACACTCTATAGGTTATTACTTGTAATTAAAAAAAAATACAAGCAGCTTTTAGCTCTATAGACTGAAGAAAATTAATATCATATTAAAAGTGTTTGAGTTAAAATATTTAATATTGTTCGCTATCACATTACTGATTTTATTTCTATTATCAATGCACACTCAACAAGTTTTTGATAAGTTAGCATTTGGGGTTTCCAGCACATAGCATTGTACTTACCACACTACCTCTGCAGCCAACCTCATATTTGAAATATTAATCTCTTATAATAGTGGCTTATCCCTGCTGTTGAGGTCTTCATTTTTTATTTATTCTTTTTAATAACCTCATGAATAGTTCCACTTGGCCTTTGCTTAATATCTTTGTAACCCAAATTTGGACTTTTCTTCTATTATGCACTAATGGAGCAGCCATCTTTTTATTTTATTTTTTTTACTACCCCTATGTTCAAGCAATGAAAACCATAGCAACACCTGAATATTAGATGGTAAAATTTATCAGAGGCCTAAGAGGAATAATTGAAAACATGCAAACTGTATATTTGAAACTTGTAAGATTCCAGTTAAAACACATTTCAATTGCTTATTCAGAAAATTGTTTTGCTTTAATTACTGAAAAATTAAAGAAGAATTAAAAAACTATTACATTGATATCCCTTCCTGATACTTTCAGACTTTCATCTCTCTGGATGTCACATGCTAAAATATTAAACAAAAAACTCCATATCATGTTCCCATTGCCTTCTCTAATGTCAGTAGAAGTTCCATGTGAATCTCATCCAACATTAGTAACCATACATCTGTTTGTTTAACAGTGCAGCAAGTCTGTGATTAGTGGACCTACACATGACTCCAAAATGATCAGTAGTTGGATGTAGCTAAGCATGTAATTACAGAAAATGTCTTTTTTATAAGTCATTCATTTCTGTGTTTTAACAGTGCTAACTACAACACTGAGTTTGCTTGAAATAAATGCAGTGGGATAATCAGATCTGTCTACTGACATGGTCTTTTTAAGCAATTAGTTAAACTATCAATATGGAAAAAGAAGCCATGCTAACAAATTGTTTTGCAAACAGAACATTCTACTAACAGATTACTTTTGCAAACATCAAATTTCCTTCAGTTTTTAGGTACTCTAAAAAGTTAAAATGTACAAAATGCCAAAGGAATTAATACATTAAAATATCAATGTGCAGGCTCTCTTTGGTGACATAGAAGGTTAAAGCCAGCACTGTGAAGCTAGCCACAGCCATTTTAGAATGAGTTCGATTCCCTGCCAGGGAGGTGACATACATGGCATGGCAGACCTCTCCTGACCCTCCCACTACTTCCCTCAGCAGTATACTTCATCAATCTGTCTTTTGGGCTTCCAACTCTATCTCTGTGAATCCTCTCACCACCCCGGCACCTCTGGCCTAAACCACAGGTCTGTATGTATAAATAAATAAAACTTTAAAATAAATAAATAAAACATCAATGTGGTGACCTGGATAAATTTAGGCACAACTTATCCAAAAATATGAAACCCATAATAATCTATCATCTGCTTAATAGCCACACAAATCTTTTTGTTTTTGTTTGTTTGTTTTAATTGGTGCTTGTTGATAATATGAAATGCAATAAGTTCACCTACAGAAAAATTTCTATAGATTCTTCAGAATAAAAATTCATTGATTAAAAACTTTACTAACTTTCAAGCATAGAATTCTTTAATTTTCTTTAGCTACATATTCCAAACAATAAAAATAATTTCTAAGTCATTTGTAAAGAATGAATAAGAAAATACAAGTACATGTTTTAGAATGTGTACAGTTAGGAGGGTAGAGTCTTGTTCAAAAAAAACATTTCATGGTTGTTCCATATAATTAGGTATTTGTATATATGCTAGTGACTTTTGTTATCATGATTGTAATTTTAACCATATTTTATCTCTAATTTCGACCATATTGCTGGACTAAGAACACACATACATGCTACTGCTTCCTGAATCTGGAATCTAGCCAATACTGGAAACTTCATTTCACACACTTAAATCAGTTCCTGTTACATGAGATTCCTTCAACAAGATACTTATCATTTATCATTCAATTATGAATGCCTTTTCTTTTCTTTTCTTTTTTTTTTTTTTTAACAACCAACTAACACTTGCATTATCCGAGTCTGTGCCCTAAAATAACTACCTTTGCTATTAAGTGTAGTTCTCCTCCCATTATACTTGTTGGAGATACTTTGCTGCCTGAAATGCTACCCTCAACTCTCAATTGATTTTTTAAAAAGGCAGGTTTGAAATCAAATTTAATTCCAACTTCTGTCATTAATTCACTACATTTCTCTTGATATGTTCATTCTGTTTTAACCTAGTAGTCACATCTGTTAGATGAATATTTTAAAAAAGAAAATAGATATGTAGATAAATACTTATATACATATGTGTGTATAAAATCAACAAATGGTAAACACAAAGTTTTTTGTGTGTGTGTATGTGTGTTTGTTTGTTTTATTAAAGTAACTTAAGTATCATTTCAAAATGAATTCTAGTAGTTGTTGCATTGCTTCTCTTTTAGGCTTCTGTATTATGTTGATTTGATAAATCACTATAACAATGTATTAAAACAGTCTCTTCACATACCAACTACTACAAATTCCCTCGAAGCAGAGCTTCCTTCTTAATCATCTGTGCTTGCATGCATAGATGTATAAATCCTGGTACAAAGCAAGTATTCAATAAATAGTTGTTGAAAATAATTGAATAAACACAAAATAACTGAAGATTCTAAGCAAACTTATTAAATAAAAAATATCATTGTGACAGCTATTATGCACAAACCAAAGGAAATATCATTTGCAATAATCATCATTTCCCATTTACAAGCAAGATAATAGAGATTCAAAGAGTTTATATACCTAGATCATATTGCCAGTAAGAGTTATAGATCAATTTGTAATATTTGATGTCATATCAAAATATTTTCTGAAAAATGTAGTAATATGTTAAAAATTATTGTTGAAATCAGTTATTTCTGCTTTTCTCTAGATCGAGTTTTTTTTTTTTTTTAATCTCTAGTGTGAGAGTAGCCTTCATGTGTCCATGAAACATCCAAAGGTCCATGTACTCTATGTGCAAAAATCCATTTCCTGTACATGCAATTTGTTGGAAAAATCATTCATTGTTCCTAATATATTCTCAAAATAGTTCATGGCCTGGAAAAGTTATGAATCATTGCTTTAGATAATAATTTTTCATTGCTCAAAATATTTATTAAATCAGTACTCTTGACTACTAAGTATTAACAACCAGCTTGTACATAAGACCAATGTCTGATGCTAAGAGTATATGAATAACAAGTATACAAGAGTATATGAGAAATAAAACTTTAAATAAGGGCAATAAAAAATCTGACACAAATTTTCGAAGATTATGTCATCATATTTGACCTTATAAATAAAACACTACTCAAAATAAATGCTTATCAACTAATTTTCAGGAATCTTTTATTTACACGAAAAGATATGCTAATATCATTCTATATATTAAGATATGTCCTTCTAATATGGTAATACTTTTTAATTTCTTATTCATATGTGTAATTCTGACTTTTTTAAAAAGCCTAATATTCAAATCACATACATGCTTCTAACAAAATCTAAGAAAAAATTGTTCCATGTTTTATCCTGGGCCCTCCCTGGTGGCACAGCGGGTTAAAGCACAGCACTGAGAATGTAAAAAAGTCGCTTCCACATGATTTCGATTCCCGCCTGCCCTGGAGGTGACCACATGGTGTGGCAGACCTCTCCTGACCTGCCCGCTGCTCCCCTCAGCAGTGTACTTCGCTTCGTCGATCTGCCTGTTCTGTTCCCCACTCTGTGTCTGGTGAAGCCTCTCGCCTCCCCTGAGCCTCTGGCCTGTACTCCAGTTCTGTATGCACAAATAAATAAATCTTTAAAAAAAAAAAAAAAACTATCCTGGAATGAGACTCTGTAGTTTCATTTATTTGCATATCATCTTGCCTTTACATATCTCCTCCTTTTCCCATATCAGATGTTTGTTTGTCCGTGGATAGTTCTTTATGCTTCAAGAATTTCCTTGCCTTAGATTAACCACCATGCTAGGTAATATGTGTTAATGACCTTCCCATTTTTATCTTTTTACTTACCATCATACAGAGATTGAAGAGTTTAAGAACTAAACTTCTCAGATATTCTTGCAGATTAGCATTTTGTTGACAATTTATCCAACTTTTCTGAAGAAGAGGAAACCTACTCTATGATTTAGAAGCAGAAAGAAACCTAGGAAGTATCTGTAATACAAGAGAGCATCAAGGCATTGGACAAGCAATGTGATGGAGTCATTGCATTCTTCTGGGGTTGCTGTGGTGAAATGTTTTGGTCTCTATTTGGTAATATCAGAGCTGACACATGCAGGTGATGAAAACAGTGGTGTTCCCTCAAAGAGTGCTGCTTAACATGTCTATGTCAGACAATAACATCCTGCACTGGATGGTTTCACTTTTAGTAGGAATATGGGGGAACAAAGTAAGGGGTGGGGCTGGAGATCAATCTAAAAAAAATAATAATAACAAGCAACTATAAGTCAGAGGGACTCTGCAGGGGAGCAGGAGGGGACAGGTAAAAAAAAAGGGTGGCAAGAGGACAAGGGACTATGGTGATGGTGCATAGGATGGATAATGGTGAGAATTCAATGGGGACTGTACCTGAGGAAAGAAGGAAACATTGTGTAAAAATAAATAGTGATGTAAAATTTGTAAATAAATAATTTTAAAAGAACACTTGCACTGGAAGGTAAATTAACATACTACTTCCTATGGAGATAGCCTGACTGAATAAAAGTGCCACAGTTGATGTCCAATCTGGTACAAGCTCAGAACACAATTTGATTAGCACTAACTTAGTTTATTGGGCATTTTTCCCAGTTGTATTTTTCTCTCTCTCATAGCTTTGAGCTATGTGCTGTATAAACCTGATTCTTTAACTTTTTAAAAGATTTTATAAAGTATATAGATCTTTTGATAAAGCTTCCACTTTTTTTTTTTTTAGATGAGTTACAATGGAGTCTATTTTCTGCTGCTGATATGGTTCCCATTGGGAATGTGTCCCAGAAAATATTATCCTGTGTTCAGGGAGACGATCATACTTAAGTTATACTATTATTTTAATTCAGGTTTCAGCCTGCATTTTTGCTTGCACTTTGAGGCTTCAACTTGCTTTTGAATAAATCCTACACTTCCTCCTATGGTTACTTCAACTTAATACTTCTTTTGTTCATGCAAATAATCTTTTGAAGAATAATGAATTTTCAGATTTCCTCCATGATTATTTACTTCCAATCTCTCCTATCTTGCCTGGCTTTCCCTTTTTTTTTTTTTAAGTTTGAGAGTGCTAATTATGTAATAATTACACTCTATCTAAAATATATATATATATAGTTATATAGCACTTGGTAAGTAATGCATTCATGTGAAGCTATCCATATCTACAGAATTCATAATATGTGCCTGAGAGAATAAAAAAGTGTTCTAGGGACACACGAAAACCAAGGTAAGGTCAAACACTCCTGAATTAGCTAATCCAAAACAAATCAGAATTTCCCTGAATTATTTTCTAGGCAAATTTACCAAACATCTTTCTCTTTCCTACAATGAGCACTGAATTCCTATCCCTTTCTAAGGTTTTGATCAACATGTACAGTTTTAGACTGTGACTGTCTCAATCACTTTAAATATAGACTGTATTTGAGTTTTTATCATTGGAAATACTTTGTTATGATGACATGCCAATTTCTCTCTGATGGAGTGCCAGTGAGATTCTAGAGACTTACCAGGCAAGTCTACCTCCTGATTATTTTATTAAGAACTTAGCAGTAAATCAGATAATGAAAATCACTGATCTATAGAAATAACTCATAAAAATCTTAGTTATTAAAGGAACTGATAACATTACAAAAACATTAATTAGGAAAGAAAACTAGCAGGACAATTATGAGTAAAGAGGGATCTAAATATCACACAAAGTGCCTTACTAGTCTAATCTTTTCATGAAAATTAAGCCAAAGAAGATTCCCTTGTTCCCTCAGGGTTGACATAGGATTCATGATTTACAATATATTTTTTTAAAATTTCAAACAAAACAAGTATTGTTGAAAAATTTAGATTTGAATAAAATAAGACGTGACCATCTTTTCACTCATCTTGTATTCCCTTAAATTATCTACTCAGGGTAATTAAACATGTCTCCTGATAACATGTTTGGGGAACATGCTATCTATTGGGGAAGCAGGATGCCAAATATCCCAGGGACTCCCCCTCTTTTTGGTCACGTTGATGTTAGGCAAGCTCGCTGATTAATTATGTTCATGAAAATCTGAGTAGCAGTGTTATGCTCTTGCAAGTACCAACAGTGAACAAATCCCCTGCACAATTCTGCTATAGTTTTTTTTCTTCCTTTTGGATCAAACAATCGATCATTTGTTCAGGTAGCAGAGCAGGGGATCAGGGCCAGGGTCACTGAGCCAGTGGAGCTGGCCACACCGCAATGAATTTCCAGCAGTGAGTCATAAATTATTGCTGTTTCAAATCAAAGAAATTTAAAGATTGTATAATGCCACAGATTAACCTTTCTTATCTCGATTAACATACGGAGGCATATAAGTTAGACATATACAAATAATATATAAAGATAATTTTAATTTTGTTTCTTCAGAATTGACATGAAAGCAGTGATTACTTAAAACTTTTATAATTTGCTTATTAATAAATTGTTATCACAATAATGTTAACATTTGATTATCCCAGAGAATATTTTTATATTATCAAAACTTGTAATTAGCAGCTGGCACTAAGAACAAATATTTATTTTAAAAATGGATAACCTATAGAATACATTCACTCAAATGATGATCTGTGATAATATTGATGAGCCAGGCCTATTCTATAGCTTATTATAGTGAAATAAGCATTTAATCTTTTCAAATACCATCTTAGCTGAAAGTTTTGTGTTCTCCATGTAAGACTTCCATTATGTTATTCTCCCTGGCATACTTGTTTTGTGCAGAATATCTTGGTATTGTAATTATTTTTTAATGTATGCTCAGTAATCAAGGTGAGTTCTGTTCCTAGATCACAAAAGAGATAGATACAGGCATCAAGAGTAGCAGGGGAAATGAGAAAATGTTCGAATGTAGAGATCCAAACACCACAAGACACACTCTGACTCTAAATTTAAAGTCTAATCACATATACTCAGTTCTCACAAGTACCTATTTTTGTTAATATGATCGCTAGAAGAACACTGATGACTCTTTCTAGTCCCAAATCTTGGCTGTCAATATGGTGAGAAGCTAGAGATTGTGTTCAATTAAGTGTGAATGGATTTTGTTTAATTCTGTGAGAGTGCTTGGTCTACTTGCAAGTAACTGTTAGCTTTACGGTTAATTGGGCTAGGCCAATAACTTGTTTTTCTTTCCACACAAGTGATTCTTTTAAAGCAAAAGTAAGAAGCAAAATTCACAAAGTCACTCGATCAACCAGTTGGTTAAGTGGCAGTCTTTACAGCTGCCACTCAAGTGACTTCAACAAACATCACTGTAATTGCTAGTATGGACTTGACCTTAAAAAAGAGGTAGCTTGAGGATTATCTGGTGTGTTGTTCAATAAACTCTGTATCACCAAACCACCCAGACTTTAAAAGCAGTAGGATATTGTAGTATTGTGTTCATATCCTGTTTGTTAGGATGATCAAACATTTCATGGACTCTCCTCTGGTGCATTATATCCAAGAATGATTACTTCATTCCAGACAACTATATTTTATAGCTCTTCTCTGTTTTGTTAGTTTAGAAGAGGTTACAGTTGTGCCAACACAAAACACTTTCTCTACACTCCTACTAAAGAAATATTGGTCTACTCCGCCAACTATCTATGCTCTGGAAAAAAATTCCTAAGTAGAGGAATTTTATTCAGACAGAGGAAATGAGGAACATTAAGAAACAGTCGTTTTAGTTTGTAGGAAGGAAGTGTGAGGGACTATCTAAAGTGTAAACCAACTCTATTTGCTAAAACAGAGTGATCTTTTCACTTGCAGTCACCTGAGGAAATTTGCAGGTTCCAGCAGCAACCATCAATTAACTCAACTGACAGCCACTTCAGTGTATTTCCTAATCAAGACTAAGACCCCTTTGTTAGAAGAATAGAGCACATGTTCTCCATGGCTTATAATCATTCTAAGATTTCAGAGTTCTATTATACAAATTTACAAGGACTGTACACAATCACATTGCATTGTTCTTTAATTCTCCCATTCTAAAGTTTATTTTCCAATTCTTAAAATATAATTATAAAAGTTATCTTGTAGAAAGGGTAAGGGCCAGTATTAAGCAGAAATGATTAAATTCACTCTCCAAAATGTAAACTATATTTTGAGCAATATTGACATAATCTGAGAACTAAGCAGATATGGGGAATCTTAGACCTGTTCTCAAAATTACTAAACCAGAATCTGCTTAAAAATATCACCAGGTAACTTAAATATCCCATTAAAAAACAACAACAACATATTACTAAATATCTTCATGCTGAAGTTCACTCCATAATGAACTTGATTTCGTGTTCCTTGCTTGCTGACTTAAAATTCTCAAAGATTCCCCCTAAGGCATGAACAATTTTTATATGCCAGACAATCTTGTAGACTTTTCCCAATGCAGACAAATATCCTTACTTTAATAGAGTGAAGGTTTAAAGTCTTTCCCATAATTATTAAGGAAGACTTTGATACTTCAGCCTTGTTCATTCTTTGTTGGGTTCACAGATGTGTTTAAGCAAATAGTATGGCCATGTGTTAATTAAATAATTACATTAAAAATTAGCTCTTAATTCAGAGTTTGCAAGATGGTAATATTATCTAAATAGACACAAATATATTAGAAAATTACACTTAGAAAAATCGTTTTATCTGGATATCTATTTTCGGGTAATCCCAGGAGAAGCACTAGAACATTTTCAGTGACAGAGTACTAAATAAGGATATAATTGCGGAATTATAGTTTATAGAGAAAATGATTAGGTCCAGGGCAAAACATGTTCTTATATAATTTTGAGTTAACTTATTAGTAACCTTTAGCTATTGGACTTTCATTTCTAAAAGTCATATCACATAGTTAAACCTATAAGAAAAAACAGAACAAAAAAATCAGTGATGCCATTTATTAACCTTAACTACCTGGTACACAGAATGTCTAAGGCATTGTTAATAGTTCAATCAATTAGTAAGTAAGTATTCAGTTATGATATGTTCTTAATTCTGTGTCCAACTCAAGAAGGATAAAAGTAGCATACGTTAGAAAATGATAACATATTCTCCATAAATATGTGTATATGGACATTTATGTTGGCAATGAATAGAATAAAAATATTTAATATTGGGCAGCTCCAATATAGGATTATGAAATATACATATAAGAGCCTTTATTTTTTTCCCTTTTCCTGCTAACTATGAAACTCCACCAAATTTGAGATTCAACAAACATGTGTTGGGCACCTACTAACCTACTATGAACTTGCAAGAAACTCTATAAAACAAATATGTTTTCATGTGATCTAACAAGTGTACCCCTAGAGTTGGTTATGAACAGCATTTCCAAAACTTGGGGTCAGTGGCATAAAGAAGATCACAGTCAAATTTGATGGTAGCATATTTGTGATGTACAAACATATTTGATGGTGAGAATAAAAACGTTTTCACAAGATTAGGAAAGGAGTCTTGTTCTGAAGATATGGTGACAGCAGCTACAGATAATGTCAACCCCTTGCATTATGATGCTTTTGTAAATACCTATACTCCAGACTTTCCCCAAAAGTATATGAGATCAATTCTCTGCTCAGAGAAACTGTACCTGAATGGGATAACTGACCTGAAATAAATTCAGCTTTGTGCTATTTTTTTTTTTAATTATCAAGAAATAATTTCATCATCCTTTGACAATGGCTAACATACCTGGTAAGAAGAGAAGTTCTGCCTGACTGTTCAGTTTCTTCCCAGCGGAAGATCCTCTAATGCTTTCTGAATTCTCCCTAAAGTATGTGATTGGCAGTCAGGGATCTCCTGGGAACTTGTTAGAAATGTAAATTCTCGAGCTGTTCCCAGACTTATTGGATAGGGATCACTTTAATAAGCTTTGCAGGTGATTTTCATACAAGCTAAAATTTGAGAAGTACTGATAAAAAGTACAGTCTATATATTATTGAGTCAAATTCAAATACCACCTCCTAAATATTTAACCTGAGATAATTTACTTACCTGTTCCATGCTTCGGTTTCCTAAATAATTAGAGGACAATATATATAGTACTTAAGTTCTAAGGTGATGGCAAAGATTAAATGATATGTTTAAGCTGGCATGTCATAACTGCTATATAATTGTCTGCTATTTTATTATATTTATTATTTTAGTTGTTAAAGTCATTCATATGTAACTTCATGAATTCACTGATAACTATATTCAAATTTATATTCAAGAATATTTCATATGTATAAGGAAAATTGGTAGTATTTTATATAGTTACTCTAATTGATAATCAGTCACAGTTTAGAGAATGATTTATACAAATGCTAACATCAAAAAGAAAACTATCTTGACCTAAGATTATCACCTATTTTATTTATTTTTAAAAGCTTTATTTAGTTATGCATACAAGAACTGGGGTATAGGTCAGAGGTCTGAGGGTGGGGGATGAGAAGATTCAGACAAGGGACAGAATGGGGAGCAGAAAAGGCAGTTGTACTAAAATACACTCTGAGGGGAGCTGTAGGTAGGATAAGAGAGGTCTGCTGTGCCATGTGGGTCAGCCCTGGGTAGGGATCAAACTTGAGTTTCTTGCTGTGACTGGCGGCAGCTTGGTAGTGCTCTCTTTAACCCCAGCACCACCAGGGAGGCCCCTTTATATATAATAATTTCTATGTAAACATACAACTCTATAAAATTTAAATTAAAAAAAAAACCTTGATGAAGTATTTTAACAATCACAAGGTTTTCTAAAACCTCCACCACTCATATAATTATCGTCCTTCTGTGTAATGACAATACTTATTCTACACTCCTGGCAACTTTTCAATAGATAATAACAGTATCAGCAACTGCAGTCGTAATTGATAGCTGGAAATCTGTACGCTCCAACCAACATTTCTCTGTACACTACGATTTCCATTTTTACACCCATTCCTCCCTGGTAACCATCATTCCTTTCCTATTTGTGAGTTGGAGCTTTTTAGATTAAACTAATAAGTAGACAAAAGCAGTGATTTTCTTTGTCTTTCTCTGTCTGATTTATATCACTTAGCTTAAAACCCTAAAGATGCATCTTTATTGTTGCAAATGGCAGGATTTCTTCTTTTTGAAGTACTCATTCTTTAATATTTTCCTTAATTTGCATTCAGTTATATCTTGAAAATGTTTCAAATAAAATTTTATTTGAGTTAGCTATAATGTAAAATAGTAATTACAATTATCAATTATAATTTAGCTATAAACTGTAATAGTAGCATGTGTTTTATCTAAATTTTTAATTATAAGATTAATACACTATTATGATAAGTAATTCAACAAAATTATCGTTGGCCTTTTAATATAAAATGACAGACCAAGTTCTATTTATTCATTGAGGCTATTAATTATGGCAACAGCAATCCTGCTTATTTGGCAAAAGATGACAAAAGGAATGTAATTACTAGCACTTGCCTCACCAATATGGATGTCTATGGTTCTTAGAACAGCCACAGGAGTTTTATATTGACTGCTGTCAGTATACTTCCCTACTCTAAGCCCAGTTATTAGCGAAATATTCTCTACTTCCTAATATAGTGAACCAAGGTAAACATATGTAAAACTTATATCTCAGCATCATTCATTTAATATTGGTTCTGTTTCTAGAGATCACAATTTGATGATGAACAAGGGTGTCCAATAGAATGATTGATTCTTTGTTTAAAATATCACCTAAAGGTGGCCCTCCCTGGTGGTGCAGCGGGTTAAAGCACAGCACTAAGAAGCTTAAGCCACTTCCGCATGAGTTCGATTCCCGCCTGCCCTGGAGGAGTCCACATGTCGTGGCAGACCTCTCCTGACCCGCCCTCTGCTCCCCTCAGCAGAATACTTCTTGATCTGCCTGTTCTGCTCCCGTTCTAACTCTGATGAATCCTCTCACCCTCCGCATTTCTGGCCTATACCCCAGTTCTGTATAAGTAAATACATAAATCTTAAAAAAAAAAAAAAAATCACCTAAAGGCAGTCTATTGTTCTATCACAACATCACTTTAATATTTTGTTATTAAGAGTTCAAAGAGCTTACTAATGAAAATATATTTGGCAACTCAACATGTCATGAAACAATATGATGTTCTATACATACATTATAATTCCCATGGTAATACTGACTCCTAAAATAAGGTGATTGACAATGACCTATAACTGAATGTACTTTGTTCTTTATCTCCATTTCTGTTGATCCTAAAAACTTAATCTTCTAGTTTATAAACTCAGTGCTGTCTTTACAATGTAGTTGCTCTCAGATTCTTTTCCTTGTCAATTTAGATGCTATCATTTACCAGGACTTCTCTTTGGTTTTAGCATCAGGAGTCAATAGACTTGTCTGAAAGCCACATGGTGGCCTTACACTTGGATGACTGGTTCAACTCATCAGAAAGGTCCAGTAGTGCTGCCAACCAAGATCTCGGTACTAAAACAAGTGCTTCTTCCTGTCTCATGCCACATGACCAAAGTGGGTTGATAGACGCCTTTGCCATGGTGTCTTATACCAACCTTTCTCCTCTTTAGTGACCTAGGTTGATAGATGCTGCACCGTCTTCTGACAGTGACAGATACACATTTCCACAAATGCCAGGACAGGGAAGACAGAGATTCATATACCAGCAGTAAATGTTTTTCTCACAAATGAGTATATTATCAATTTTTGCATTTTCCTGATCAAAGAAGGCCAATTGCCTCAACTACCTTCAAAGTGTAAATATCAGTGACTCTAAGGGAGAGTGAACTAAATGTCAGTAAACAATGAGAATTTCTGGCAGAAGTCCTGCTGGACTTTGAGGAGTTAACTCTGTTCTTGCAACAGCCTTTGCTGAGATATTTGCATGCCTTTGCATAGTACACTGCCCTTTCTACAGCCAATTTTGGGAACTTTCCACACTGTCTTATGATCTGTCCCATGTAACTTGCTGGAATTATTTGTATGGCTTGAGGTAACCAGGTTATTATAGGCATGGGAGCCAGAAACAATTCTTGCATTACCCATGTTTTTTTTTTTTTTTTGGTTGTATTTGAAATTTCAATGAACAGCAATGTGATTTCAATCCCCAGGGGATGCAGGATGCAAAATCATTCCACAGACACCCACCAGGACCTATGCTGTCCTGTAGAACTTGTGTTTCTCCCTAGTTGTTAGGTGAAAATTTCTCTCTTTCTCTGCTATATTTACATAGTCTCCTGAATTTTAATGTTTGTAATCTAAACTTCAGGTTAACAGTCATCCAGAACTCAGTTTTATATATTAAACTAAGTTTTTGAGGAGAAAAAAGAAAAAAAAAGAACAATACCTTTATTTTTTTCAAGCATCTTATTATGAGACTAGACAGAATGAGAGAATATACTGTTCTTGGCACTATTGTTTTGCTATGTATAGAGAAAAATCTATTCATGTATCTGTTCTATGCTTCAACATAGCATTTTACAAAATCCATTCAATGGATTTATTTCCCTATGTTCTGGCTGTTCATTCAAGATGATAGTGTCTATAAAAAACATTTCATGCTGCCTGATTAAAAAAAAAAGTAATTTGCATGTGAATGTTGTGGGGAGCTAAAGAGAGGGTCATCTCTGGGGAACTTACTATTTTAAAATGATGATAATGATGATGATGTTGATGATGATGAAGATAGAGAGAGAGATAGAGAGAGTAAGAGAGATTTGAATTTGACATTCCTAAATACTCAAAATACTCAAGTGGAGAGTTAAATTTCCCTAGTTTTTCTGAAGAAGCTTCAATTCCATCAAAATTTCAAATAAAAATTTTTGCAGAGTAAACAGAACCCATACCTAATAACTCAGGACTTTTCAGAATCCACAGAAGGGGTTTATTTTATTTTACTTTATTTATTTATTTATTTACTTATTTATTGTTTAGGGCTGATTTGTGCCCCCACTCCAAGAAAGCCCATTATCTCAGAATGTGACTAAATTTGTTATATTTGGAGAAAGTATATAAAGAGGTAATTAAGGCAAAATAAGGGACTAATGCAGTATGACTGGTGTCCTTACCTTTTAAGAAGGTATTGGGACACAGACCCATGCAGAGGATCTTTAGCACATAATGATAACAGAAAACAACAGCCATGTACAAACCAAAGAAAAGAGCCTCAGGAGAAAGCAGTCTGTAAATAACTTGAACTTCAACTGTCAATCTTGAGGACCATAAGAAAATTAATTTCTGTTGTTTAAGCCACTGTTTGTATAGCCATCCTAGAAAACTAATACATTTATTCTTACTTATTTGGGATCAGAGATAGAAAGAAGAGTGTGAATTAATTAATAAAATTATTTAGTCATGATTCATAAACATAGATTGTTATTTTACATATGAGTTGATTTTTGTACTAACTCCTTTTGATACTCCCAAATCTTATATGAAATACTGGTACCTCCTTCTGTATTTGAAATTCAAAATCACTTTTGAATCATCAGCAAACAAATCTAGCAGATCATAATGTGGCATTAATATATAATGTATATTAAATACCTAAGTGAAAAAATATATATGAAGTTTAATATTTCACCTAGTTGCTGAGTGATGATGTCAGGAACTTTCACAAATTACCTTAAATTCAACTCTAATTCTGTTCCTCTAGTAATCCCAGTTTCTTTTCCTTCTTTCATTATCATATGAGCCACTGTTAGTTGTTACAAGATATACTTTCCTTCCCTCCACAATCCTTCATTTATTTATTTGCATCTTCTTTCTAATACTATGGGGCAAGACTCTTAGACATTTACTCTTAGACTCTCAAGACATTTACTACGCTCTATTCTCTGCTCTTTGCCTCTGATCATCTACAAGATCATTAAAGCAGCTTCAACCTCTGTTCTCTTGCTCATACCCACTACTAATCCCTAGATTTTCACATTCTTCTTATTGAACTCACATTTTTTAAAGATTTAATTATTTATGCATACAAGAGCTGAGTATAGGCCAGAGGTGTGGCTGTGAGAGTATTCACCAGAGACAGAGTGGGGAGCAGAACAGGCAGATCCACTGAAATACACTGCTGAGGGGAGAAGTGGGAGAGACAGGATTGGTCTGCTGCTACATGTGGGTCATCCCCCTGGCCAGGTATCGAACTCATAATGCAGTGGCTGCCAGTTGTTTCACAAGGGATTGAAATTCAATCCCTTGAAGTTCAGGGAGTCCCTGAACTTACATATTTTACATTTCATTGCTCATCACTATTTCCTCTTCTATATATCCTATGGTCTCTCTTATGTTTAAGATGGCTCTACTTCAGACCTTTCCTCAATCATTTTCCTTAAATAATATACTTGCATAGCAAACTGAGTTTTTCATTAACCAAAAAATAAGATTGACTGCTTACAGGATTCCTTACATGCTGTTTTCTCCACCCACCCAGAGTATATTCAGTGATCTCCCATTATCTACTAGATTCCAGCATCAAATCATAAGGCCCATTCCATTCTGTTTCTTCTTTTTTACATTTAAAAAATGTCTTGTACCAAACACATTGTACAAGGGCTTACTTGGTCACATCTTCTGACTAAATCACCATGAAACTTAGTCTTTTTAATTTCTGGATCTCAAATTTTCTCAGTTAAGTAGAATTGATTCCTAGAAGTTATTTAGTTATAATCTCTTTCCAGCATACCCTTTTTTATTCCTTCTTTCAGTTGTTCTTTCTCTTTAAGCGGTTGTCAGTTTATTTTTCCTTCATGGCTTCTTTATTTTCTGTTCTTTGTGATAGTTATTGTACTTTAATTATCCAATATCAATAATAATTATTCTCCCCTCTACTGCATTTGTTTGAAAATGAGGAATTTGGTTTCTGTGTTACATTTGTAAAATGCTCAATGCATTTTTTTTCTTTCTTTTCCCCTTATTTGTGTTTTTAAATTCAATTTTTTGCTAGGCCATATGTCACTAAACATGTATTCTGAATTTCAACTTGATCCTCTTCTCTCTGGATTGTGATGTCCCTTAGATGGGAAGTTATTTCCTCAAGAACTTACTGGAGCTGAGCTCTTGTGCCTGGAATTTATTGAGGGCAGGGACTCTCTAAAGGATGAAAGACCAAAGGTTTATATTTTTTACTTTATAATCTTGGCATTTGTTTAATGGCAGGCTATCTGCCTCTTTCTGAGACACCCTAAATAGTATCTTTGTTTTCCGTTTTCCCTGCATTCACACAGGTGCAGATCAGGAATAACTCAGCCAAGCTTTTAATTTAGTTGACTAGACTCACTTAAAATGAAAGATCCTTTAGTGCCAAGTCCACACATCCCAGCCGTACCACTCAAGTGCCCATTCCTCTGGGTTTTGATCCTATTCTTTAGTTAACTAGGAGGTCCACATGAGAGGAGCCTGAACTGAGCCAGGGGTCCACCCATTCCTGGTCAGCTATTTGCTTCAGTAATGATCAGACATAGAAGTGATGAACAGCTTGTAATTGAGAGCAAGAAGGAAGGGGGATTTTTAGGTTGCTTCTTTGGTATTCGTTATTGTTTACCTTGGGAAAATAGAAATTAGTCAAAAATAATAAGCCAGAAATGTATTAAATATATAATATTTTTAAGTAGATTAGCATGGCTCACATAAGGCAGAATAAGATAAGCAAATGGACTTGTCAATTATTTACTCATAGACCCACTCCTGTCTCCTTCTCAATGCCAAAGCCCTGATTTTCACAGATGATTACCCTCTTATAAACTTGGCATAAAGGATCCTTTCTTCCTCCAGACTGACATGACCAATATAGTTTAGTCAAGGTAATGTCAACCTCCTTTCCAGGAAGACCAACAAATATGAATATAGTCCTGGTGATGGAAATCTGGTTGCTAACTTCTAGACAAGTCTTCCTCTCTGGTAAAACTTATGATGGAAGTATCTCTCTTGTTTATTAGCTATCAGATCAGTTGCATTATGTCTGCAACTACTTCTTGAATTTACCAGTTTTACTACCATTCTTTGTGAACTTATTTGAACAGTTTTTGTGAAACTTCTAGCACTTGCATCTAAAAACAATCTCTCTGGTTTGGACTTTAGGGTAAGATCCAAATTTAATGGAATCTGTTCCACCTATAAGTCAAAGTAAGTCTTCTCTTTCCTCAATAGTTGACTTCATTGATTTGTGATGAATACTAAAATTTGTTAGTTTGTATAAAATCCCTATAGAAGCCTGAATGTACTACCTTGGATTTGCCCCGCAGGGTGAAAAGGATCAGTTTTCTACCCAGATAAACCTTGTTCAGATATTGAAATGGATGATATCATGCATACACCAAGAGGTATGGAAAATTTCTTACACAAAGAATTCTTCTGCTTAGAAGAGGGGGTTCCCAAGAAAGTTTGAAAAAGATTGAGAGAACAGACAGCGGCAATTGAATTGAGGGTTCATTACATGTGGTAGCTGGATCCTTGGTGTGGGTTTCATGTATAGGCAGGCAATTTGGTAGTTTGAACTTCCCCTAGCACAAGATAACTGGTGCCAAAGTCTTCTTACAGATTTCCCAGATCAGGACAAGGAAGGATATATGAGGTGTGGGTCTTGAAAAACATAAAGCAACCAAAACATCAAAAAGTCAGACTCCATTACAGATGTTTATCTTATGTTCCTCTTTTCTCCTTTGTCATTTTCTATAATACAATAATTAGGGATTTCTTTTAAGAAAGACACATTTTGCTCACATGTTAAAAAAATAATTGAGATCCCAATTATTTTACATACCTCTTTTTTGCAAGGAAAAGAAAATTGAGGCACTTAAAAGTAAGTGCCTAGTAAGCTCTTACTACTGACTAGTAGTAAGCTCTTACTACTGAATTTAGCTTCCTGTCAGACTTCCCTGTGGAATAAGTCCTAATATGTGGTTCATTATATAGCTCACAAACAGAGGAATCAACAAATGAGTGGGTGAGTATGCTGTTAGGTAGACCCACATAGCCTCTCTGTATAATTCCTGTCATTTTCAAAATTGTGTTCGGCAGAAACTAAAAGGGCACTTCCTTTTTCATGACCTTTTTTCATTTGAGATCTGTTTAGACTTCTTCCATATTGACAGTTAGCCAAAATCTCTTTCCAACTTAAAACCAAAGCAACACAGCGGGTTAAGTGCACGGTTGTTTTTTTCTCCTGTCTGTAGGTTTATTGGGTTACATTCCAGTCGGTACTTGCAGGCACACAGCTAGAGTGCAGCGCAGCGGGAACCATGTACTTGCTGCCTAAATTCTCACAGAGGCAAGGAGAGACAGCTCTGTTTTGCACATTCCTCTCCATTTGCTTTAAAGATCAAAAGGAAGCATGCAGCAACATCATACATTAGTGGCACAAAGATGAGTAATTATGAGCTTTTGGCTTTCTACTGCCTTTGAGACCAGGCACTTAAGATATTGAATGTTTAAAATATCAGTGACTCGGTCAGCTCTCCTTCACTCAGTTCAGAAGGGGATGAGTACTCACTATAATATCCCATCACTTCCAAAATTGACTAGGCATGCTGTGCAAAGATTTTACTATATGCTTCTTTTCCAGCTATCACACAGCCTTGTCAGTGCAATTTTTTACACATTTTCATTTCGCTCTACCTCAAAAAAATGTCATATTTTCAGTCCATTGCCACAAGCTTTTAGAATACAAAAGCTCGTGTAACAAGCTCATTTGACTCGCTATGCTCAGGCAGGTCGTCCTTGTCAACACCCCCTCCCTCCTGACAATACTCTCCCTAGGTTACCTCAAAAACACATGTAAACACCTGGCCACCAGTCATGAACAAACAACATCCAGGCCCACTATAGAGTTATTTATATCACATGACATAGTCCCCTCTTTCAGTAGGGATGAGCAACCATCTGTTTATTTCCCTATCTGATCTGTATATAGCCACTCAATCAGCTACCAATATTCCATACAAAGTCTGAAATAGCCTGTGAGGCAAAATTTTTTTTATGTTACAGTGAATTATGGGACTTGACCAATAGCCTGAATATTTGCCCCAGCAATGGCAGAGATAGAAAAAGCTTTGGTGTCTGAGAGAAAACAGTTTAAAAGTCTAGAAGATACTCTAAACCCTATGACCTCTCCTCTCCCTTTCACATCACTCACAACAAAAAGACAATTTTATTTAGGAGAAAAATCTTGGGAGGAGGAACTGGGAAAAGGAGCTCCATTCCTTATTGGCCTCTAATTGATTACTTGTGTGAGTATGTTTAAGTTACCTACAGACAGTGGGCCTTAATTTCTTTAATGGTATAATGAGGATATCAGATTTCCTTTTTCTTTAATTGAAGTAACATTGCATGAGAACATTATATGAGTTTCAGGTGTGTATCACTGCAAATCAACATGTGTGTATACTACATTAAGTTCACTGCAATTTTAGAAGCTATCAAATTTCTACAGTCCCTTTCAGAGCCAACCTTCAGTCAAGGTGTCTGTATCTTCCTGCTTCTCCCAGGTTGCCTTTTATTTATTTATTTATTTATTTATTTATTTATTTTTCTGTCCTTTCCTCCATTCAAGGTGGTTGTTTCTCTTGATACCTCCTGAAAATAAATGTGGGCAAGAGTGGAAAAATGCAACCGGTATCTCCAGAGAAACTTTACTGTTTCTATACCAAGGTACCTAACATGAGCATGAGATACAAAGAAATGTCTTTGCCTTTGAGATTTCCCTGTTGAAAATAGGAGAAAAAATAAACACACGTACTTTTCACCTTTGCTCTAGAGTATTCTAATATTTTTCACAGATTTAGAGAGGCTGGCAGGATTTATAAAAGGTTTGGACTTCTTTTCTCTGGAAAAAAAATCTAATAAAATCCTAAAGCCAATATTTTTTTCTCAGCAAGCTTTCATAAAACAGAGTCAACACCTCACATGAATACACGTGCATAAACCAGGGAACAAACTGCAAGTTTACATAGATATCTGGTGATTTCCATGTTTTCCTTAGTTGTTTGCTTAACTCAAACCACAACATGTGGTCATTTGGTTTTGTTTGAATTTATGATTATTGCAACTCTATACAACCAGGTACAGATACTCTTGACAAAAATCCACACACTATAGACAGTGCCAACATTTTTGCTCCCATTTCTTTGAAGTAAATATACTTTTAAAGGTGTCTACTCTAATAGTTACAGATTTTTGAATAACATAAAACAGATCTGTTTTAAATCACAAAAATATCTGCAGAGAAAACTAAAGAAGTGAACAGGATAGTTATTTTGTCTCGGATTTTTTGTGCTGCTTGGTTTAAATTGTGCAGGCTGCAAAAGAAGGTATATACCCTAAGCAACTCTACAGATGCCTTTGCAATGGGCCGATTGTGTGTTTGCTTGGCCTTTTCAAAAAAATCAAAGTTCCTGCTTCCTATCGTCATCTCAGTTAGATCCCAAACCCTCAGTGTATTTTGTGGACATCTTCAAGCAACTGTATACTGATTTTCAGCTCTGAAATCTCTATCGCAATCAATCCCCAAATACATATTGATAATTTATGTTCATAAGCCAAACACTATCCTCAGCCTTGTGAAGAAATGAGAATAAGAAATGCAATTCCACTCTCAAGGAGTTCAGAACAAAATTCATAACAATGGAACAATTAAGAACTGGCTCAAAATGATTTATACCTAAATCTTAAGTCATGTCATTCAGACAATATTCTAAATGTTTGGCTAAGTTAGAGATCAAATGCCAAGGCATTGGTATTTATTTCACTGATTCTATAGAACCCAAACTTCATTCACACAAAAATTGCAACATAAGTACTTGTGTGTATTACTGAATGGTTCATCGATTGGTTTTATATGATTGATCATATAAAATAGAATATCTAAATCTTATGATTTTTTTTCTTTTTTTTACAAACCAGTCTCTCCTTTCCTATTTTTTATTTCTTTCTCTCTTATACTGTCTGTTGGCTGACACAGATTTGCCTAGGGAAAATCCAGTGACCTTTGTTAGATTGAGTGGTAAGGATAGTACATTCTTCTTTCAGAAAAATAATTTTAAGATCTTAAATACTTAGCTCTTCTCATATTAAGATCACAATTTTACTTTCATTTACTTGAGTCTTTACTCTCACAGAGAGGCTAAGTTTCATAATAAAATCATTTTTGAGGCATTCCCATTGTCAGGTTCTTATGTGAATGCTAACCCGGCTAAGTGATTTGAAGAGCTGGATGTCAGGGAAAAGGAAGGCAACGGAAATGTTATCAGAGAGGGAAAAAAATGTTTTTGATAAGACAAACTGTGTACCTTAAAAGGAGATCTCCTTCAGTAGCAGAGTAGAAAGTTTACGCCAAAAGAGGATTGATCCCTTTTAAAGAAAAGAGGAGACACAGGATGTGAAATAGACAGCAGAGGTGGTATAGTAAAGGTAGTCTTTAAAGCATAATAATAGTAATTATAATAAGCAGTCTCCTTGGTCAAACAAAATGGAACTCTCAAGCTCTTTTACATTTAACTTATGTTATCATATTTGTTTTCCACTTTGGTAAAAAAACAATCCATTTCTACCAACAAAAAGGCACGCTATTTTGGTTTTGTTTTGTATTTTGTTGTGTTTTATTTTCCTTTTTATTCACTCAAGGAAATTCTCCACACCAGGACGTGTGATAAATGAGCATATTCAGTTTGTTTTGTAATGTTAAAGAAGAGTTGGCTGGATTAGATGACTCCTCTATGTCTCCTTAATACTACTTATTTTTAAATATTTGTGCATCAAACCCAGGAAAGGCAGCAGTATTGTTACTTCTAAAATGAAAATAATCTCAGCTCCTCTTTTACAGATCTACTTGTGCCAAGAAATGAGAAGTGATTTTGTTTTTCTCTGTGAAAACTTTCTTCCAGGTATAGAGAAACAATTGGCCAGATCTGTTTAATTACTGTTTCCAGAGCAACAGATTATGTTACCACAGCCTTGTGTATCAGTACAACAAATGTGCAAATTCACAGTAGTGACTATTGGTACCCAAGGAATTTTAATATCTAAAAACAGTGAGGTGGGAAACATACAAACTAAAACTCAAACAACTATTTCATAAAGAATGAGTCTACTAATAAATGTAGAAGAATTGATGAAGTGTACTATGTAGCTACTGACTTGATATTTATCTTCAAGATATAGGTTGATAATTTTAATCTCATGTGAAATTTGTTTTTAAGTTGTTTCTGGAATTGCATGGGTCTACTATTCCAGATTTTTAATACTGGGATATCTTTAAATACCTTGCAGAAACAAGTAATTTAAAAGAAGTAGTGTTCATAGAAGGGGAATGAACATTTCATTTTCCAATTTAAAACACAGACACCTGCCTAGCTTTTCTATAAAGGAATCAAGGTGTCTTTTGAGAAGCCACATACATAAGTGATATACATTAAAATACAGCTGGAGGGGAAAAAATGCAGAAGTTATAAAGTCAAATATTTTTCTTTTCCATCATTTCTGCCATCAGCAGTAGCCAGGAAAGAAAGACTTTAACTAGAATTAAAAATATCAAATGTTCTATTAGGTGACACTAAGTGTAATGGAATCTCAAGGTTGAATTAATTTTGTAGCTTCCCTTATCACTCCAAAGATTACTATCTCAATAACTGGCGTCGATAGTCAACAAAAGAAGACTTGAATAACTGGTGATCAATCATGACAATTGGGTGACCTCATCCTTCCCAAACCTTAAAATGTTAGAAATCTTGTTTAGAAAAGTAAATAGAAAAACATAGCAATAGCTAGATATGAGTCTAATTCTTCAGTTTGAAAGTACAGTCTAACCTTGCATTTCAAATTTTCATTATACTATGCTAATAAGCACATGAGAATTTTATGGTCTTGGTAGTTACTCATTTAGGAATGTTTCATATCGCTGAAAGTAATACATTTAACTACTAGTCAAACAACCTCATAAAATTCTCAGCGATAAGATTTCATAAAACTTGGACAGCAGTAAAGGATGAAAAAAATTTCATCTTAATGAAATTTCAAGACAGGCATCATATTTCTGTATAAAATAGCTTCACTGAGAAGACACTTCACATGGAAGAATCTAAATTAGGATGAGTGCATCTTGAAGCAGAAGCCCACCATCGAAAGGGGTTTCAACAAATTCTCTTCTCAAGACCAGCCTTCTATGAAAATAAAAATATTTACACATCTATTTAGTCAGTGACAAACAGAGAGAGAACCATCTGGCCATTTGAATCAGTGTAAATTGCCCAACCACTCTTGTGAAAAGAGGAAGCTAGTCAAATTTAATGCTTATTTTGTTTTTGAGCTAAACAATTGTCCTAAACTGTAATCATAAAATCCACATTTGCAGTATCAAATAAACAAAAGCAAATCAGTGAAGAAAACTTGTTTTTGTGTAGTAATTGGCAGGAGGATTAGCATTTCAGTGGATCCGATTTCCTAAACCTCCTCAATTCCGATAACGGCTTCAGCCAGTGAGGTGACACACCAAAAAGCATAAATTATCTAAAGCTGGAGATAAGCAGAGGCCATTTGGGGGTTCTGAGTGCAATATAAATAGATGCAAAACAGTAGGAGAACCAGCCCATCCAAAACCTCTGAAGGATTAGCTATGTGAGCTCTGACTCCTTTGCTGTTGTTAGCTGTGATTTATCATCAGACAGTAAAGGAGACTCAGCCTTATCTGTGATAATTCAATGGCTTAATGGCAGTACCTTTATCTGGAGGTCATAATTAAGCTTGTTTGATCAGACTGAGAACAAGCACCTATGCTGTGCTTTATCCTTAACTATTGCTTTTGGTGCCAGGGGTATAAATAATAAGAACATCATTGAAAATGGCATTAGTAATTTTGTTCAAGTGCTGTAAAAGGTGTGATTTATCTATAAAACAGAATCCCCAAAATAGTATGAAGAAAACAGATTCCATATTTAGCAACTTTTGTATAAATTAGTTTAAGAATACTAGGTAGCTTTGGTCACAGTTACTTGCACTTAAAATCAATTTGAGTATAAAACTGACAATGAAGAAATACTGTAGCATTACCTTCACCTAATAAAAGCAAAAACTTGAATGAAAATGAGAATTTATTGCATCCTACTATTGAAACGTCTTAACAAACTCCAGAATCTCTTCAATAGTAATAGAAATTATTGGCATTGATTTACATAGGCAAAACAAAAATCTCATTAATCTGAAATTACTGGATGGAAGTACCATTTGATTTTGAGAAATATCTGAACTATTAAATATTTTACATAAATTATATTTTATTATTCTAAAATACTTGGCATACTTTTAAATGTTACATATTTCTAAAGGAGATCATGTCAGGTCTAGTTTTAATAAGGTTCCTTGAATTTATCAGTGCCACTTGTGAGTGAATAATTCGTATATTGAAAAACATAGAAACAGTTTATTACTTAACATTGTGAAAGCTAGCACTTCATTGTGATAATATGGCTATTTAACATACAAATCTCTTTCCTTAACAATGTGGATGGACACATTTTATATAGCTTAGGTATAGTTAAATTAAAAATCCTGAATTAAGCCATGGTGAATCTATGATTCCTTTCATCATTTGATTTTTTTAAAATTATGTCACCTCTAAATATTTTATAGAGGAGTTTTCATAAAATACTTTCACATAAAACTCAATTAATTTGATGGTTTTCTGGCCCTGTGTCTTTCTATTTACAATCTATTTAAAGCTTGTCTTATCATTAAATACTTACTTAAAAGGATAATTTATTTGGTTTTGCAAAATAAATGTAGGTTTTTCACTGCTTGTGCTCTTGTCACTTGTTTTTAATAATTTTTGAAAGTCTCTCCCACCTATATTTAAGAAGTTTCTCCAGACAGATAACACCATGGCAAGGCTAGATGTTTGGGCTTAATTCACAGTTCTATCATGCAGAATGTGACTTGGGCACAAGGAAGATGATAGTAACCCTGGACGGAGGGGTGGCAAGGTGCCATTGAGAATATTTATGGTAAGTATTTTGCCTAACACCCGTAACACCGAAATTTACAATGAGTGATCACTCTGGGATCAGTTCTCTTCTACTTCCTGTTCATTAGACTTGTATTCAGCAACCTAATCTAACATCGCTTTGAATATTTAAAATTATACAGCTCATCCTATCTGATAGTTCTCAACACAAGGCTAAATCACAAGCATGAAAGCCCCTATCAAGTAAGTGAAATTGTTGGGTTGGGACTCAGCATTAGGAGTTTTGAAAGATGCCCTGGTGATTCCAAAATGCAGTGACGCTGGAGAAGCAGCACCCAATTGCCTTCCCACCACTGAAAGCTAAGACTATAATTTTTGTTGCTCTAATAGGTGAAAATGGTATTCCACTGGCATTTTAAAATTATTATTTCTAAATATTAGTGAAGTTTTGTCAATTTTATTTACTTATTTTCATTCTCATGTCTTCTGTGACTTCGTCTTCCAGTTGTTTTCACACATTTGTTTGGATTGTTTTTCTTTCATTTGTCTTTAAAGATTGTCTTATCATTAAATACTTACTTAAAAGGATAATTTATTTGGCTTTGCAAAATAAATGTAGGTTTTTCACTGGTTGTACTCTTAGCACTTGTTTTTAAAAACCTTTCCACTTACAAAGAAAATTCACTTAATGATGTTAAAAGTTGAATTTATGAACATAGTAATTCTCCATTTACTCAGTTCTTATACTAAGTATTTTAATACATTTTGTTACACTAGTCATCAGAGATTTCTTGCACACTAAAATTCTTTATCATAGATAAGTATTGAAATGATTCAAATATATTTTATAGATATAGATATGTAAAAGTATGTAGCCATTTGTGTCCTATATTTAATGTACTACAAAATATTGAAATAATTTGTTATAACTACCTTTGTATGTACAAGATAAAATCCACTCAATTGTCGGCCCTCCCTGGTGGCGCAGCGGGTTAAAGCACAGCACTGAGAATCTAAAGCCGCTTCCGCATGAATTCGATTCCCGCCTGCCCTGGAGGTGACCACATGGTGTGGCAGACCTCTCCTGACCCGCCCGCTGCTCCCCACAGCAGTGTACTTCGTCGATCTGCCTGTTCTGTTCCCCACTCTGTCTCTGGTGAAGCCTCTCACTGCCCCTGAGCCTCTGGCCTGTACCCCAGTTCTGTATGCACAAATAAGTAAATCTTTAAAAAAAAAAAATCCACTCAATTGTCATACCTTATTTTGTTAACATGCTGCTCTTTTTGCTCAAATGTTAATTTAGAATTTTTTCGTCTATATTCATTTAAATTTTTCTAGAATTTGTTTTTTTACATAGTTTAATATCAAGTCTATACTTACATAATTACATGAGCTAAATACTTTACCCAGATTAATATATTGATTTAACTTGGGACCTCCCTGGTTGTGCAAGGGGTTTAGTCATAACACTATGAAGCTACCCACAGACACAGTATCACAGGTTGGATCCCTGGCCAGGGAGCTGACTCATTTGGTGCAGCAGACCTCTCCTATTTCCCCTACTGCTCTCCTCAGCAGTGTATTGCAGTCAATCCATCTGTTCTGCACCCACTTCTCACCCCCTCTTACACTTCTGTCTACACCCCAACTCCTGTATGCATAAATAAATAAATCTTTTTAAGAATATATGGATGCATGTTGGGAAAGTATAATATTTTCTAAGTCTAACAGTAATTTAATGATACCATTTTATAATATTTAGATTTCTTTGTTGTTTATCAATTTTTAAAATGTATTACTTCCTGTAACAATTTGGGCATCTTATTTTTTTTCCAAATTTACCCATAATTTCAAATTTGGTGACATATAATTGTATATAATATTTTTTATTACCTTAAATATCTACTTTGCCTAAGATTGTTTCTCATTTTTACTCAAAATGTGGTCTATTGAGTCTATTTTATCAGTTACTTTAGCACAGGAACTCTGCCTCTTAGAACATTCCATAGATGTTACATGTCTTTTCATGCTATTAACCTTTTTTGCCTTTTCAACCTATTGATCATCAAGAGACTAATGATTCTTGAATGGGACCTAATATCCTGCTACTATGGCATCTCATCTGGGCTTTTACCATAACGTGATGGCACATTAAGGCACATAACCCACTTTCTAGGGTCATGGAATTCTCAGAAACCTTGCAGAAAAGACTCACATCTGATTCTTCAAATCTACTAGTGTATCAGACAGGGAATTTACTTGCTATGAATGATGTTTACCTGCCCTATTTGGCATGGTCTGGTCTGCTTATCTCATAACCTTAGCTTGGCACCGCTGGACATTCCATCTCTCCTTTAATGACTTTAGTGATTAGAAGTTGAGAGTTTGGGTCCTTATATTCACTTGCAAAGAACAAAAAAGAGAGTGCGATTTTCCTAGAGCCTGACAAAACTGTTAGAAATCAACCACAACCAGATTAACTGATAAAAGTCTTTTTTCTCTGGACCCAAATTTCCAACCTCAGTAAGAATATAGATACATTGTTACTTTTTTCCTTTAATCATATTTCTGATAAATCTTTAGAACGTTTTTCATAAAATCCTTTGTTTTTTTTTCCTATGTTAGAGATTCTCTTTCAAATTGATAAATCACTCATCCATGATCAGGAAGCAATAATATGTTTTATGAGTCTTCACTGAGACCATGCTGCTCCTGTCATATTTCAATAACTGGGAAACCTTTGTGTATTTGCCTTTGCTGCAATGCCTCTATGATGCTTACTAACATTCATCATCTCTTCATGACCGACCTTTTACCTTGAGAATATAGTCTACAATTCTAATTTTATATAATATATATGATAT
>NW_004567102.1:40908615-40917524 GCF_000260355.1 Condylura cristata
TATATATATAAATACAGCATCTTTTTGTTAAAGTCCAATTATCATCCCTGGACACTAGTTATAATTTTCCAAAGACTTATGGTGAAAAAATAACTTAAGACTTTCAGAATATCTATCTAGCTACAAATATAAGATTACAAAATATCACTATGTCCATAATAATATTGGCTCATCCCACTATTTAGCTCAGGTGAAACTAATAGAGTATGTGTCCAGGAAATAAGGATTTTAGTAGTCTACACAATGCCACAAACATTATAATATTTCAATATTTGAAAAATTAATTTTGTGTCTAGACCATAGACCTTTGCCATTTCTCTAAATGCCACCTCTTTCCTCAATACACTTCAGGAATACTTCAGGAGTAATGGAAAATATAATGTTTCAGGAAAATTCTGACAAGTTCTATTTTCAGCCATATACTTACCATACTATATTGTCCAAGTGTTTTAAAGCATTTGTTCACTGCAATATTCATATCTATACTCATTATAATCACTATATTTCCAAATTCCATAATTAGTTCTGACAGTCTACAGTTATTTTTATACCACGCGTCCTAGGAAAATTATAACTAGTGTCCAGAAATGATAATTGGACTTTAGCAAAGAGATGCTGTCAAGGACTACAAACCCTTAGCAGTTCTGACATGTAACAGGTAGATTCTCAGTCTATAGTCATAGGTGTGTACCGCAATGCATATTCTGAGACCAAGGATTTTTGCTTATTTCTCTTTAAATTCCATTCCTAGTCCCTAGACTAGTGCTAAAAACAAAGGAGACACTGAATAAATATTTTAAAGTATATTTTGAAAGTATAATTTTACTTTCTTGAATTCCACCTAAATTTTGATGTCTAATAAGTCAGCTGAAAATGTAACTTCAGTCATATGTAGTAATGTCTGTCACTGGATTTGTGTCAAGGGACTTAAATACAGGCAGATTTAAGAGATGCATATATTGAGCCAAACTAGGATATTTTACCTTTTACTGAACTAATAAACTTTTTTTTAGACACATATTCATAATGGAGCACAAGATTAATACTTGTCTCTTTCAATCTGAGAAAGTCTCTCCCCTTTTTCTACTTTTGGGCCTATGATAACAGTGTTGCAAATACAGTAAGAAATTGGGTGTTGTCTGTATTCCATGGAATGCTGAGACCGGAGAACTCTTGTTCCCATCCCCAGTAAGTGGGACAGAGTGGCCCTCTCCACACTACAAAATTATCACAATAAGAATATATTTATCCCATAGATAGTGACATCATCTGAAAACTATTTATCTGTTTCATTTAATTGTCAGACAAAGAAATCTATGTGGTAGATAATTGTTTCTTGAAGTTGAAGGATATAGTTTTGACCTGGTGAAAGTCAAAGAAGGTGATTTATGACAGCTCTTTTTCCTCCATGGCAAAATTTAGAAAGGAATAAGAACAAAGGCCTTTGACACATCTGAGAGAATAAAACACCCACAATTTACAAAATAAGTACTTTAAGTGACCTATGACCAAACTGACAGACTCTTTAAAAACAGATATAACTTTCCAAGATAGACAGAAAAGTTGTAACCTGTTCACAAGGATACAAGTCTCTTTAGCAGGAGGGGATGGCATTTCTGACAGCAGCAACATCAAAGGAATTACCCTACGAAGAGGCCAATTAGTTCTTTGAAACATATCTAAATTCAAGTGGGATGACTCATTGGCATCAGAACTTTTATTTTTACTTCCTTCAGCCTGAAATGCTATAGATCAAAATGGAAATAAAGGGTAAATGTTAGAATAAGCAGTTGAGCCATTGCTGGGGACATCAGCACGTTTGAGCATGGTCTCACCAAAGAGTTCCTTGAAAAGAATGTTTAAAAAATACATTGATGCTGTTTTTTTTTTTTTTTTTTTTAAGATTTATTTATGCATACAGAACTAGGGTGCAGTGCAGGAGCGGTGAGAGGCTTCGCCAGAGACAGAGTGGGGAGCAGAACAGGCAGATTGACAAAGTACACTGCTGAGGGGAGAAGCAGGTGGGCCAGGAGAGGTCTGCAGAGCCATGCAGATCACCTCCAGGGTGGGGATTGAACTTATGGGGAAGTGGCTTTAGCTTCCCAGAGCTGTGCTTTAACTCGATGTGCCACCAGGGAGGGCCTGATGCTGATTTTTTATTGTAGGTAGTAAGCAAATCCAGTCTATGTATTTTGATCTGGCGATTATGTTAATGAGGAACCATTTGGAGGGTAAGGAGAAAGAAAAGAGAAAATGGGAGGAGAGGGTGAGTAGGAGGAGGAATAAAGGGAGAGGAGAGGAGCAGGCTCGAGATATCTTGATCACAGCAATGTTAAAATTTGAATGGTGTGACTATCACATGTAGAAGATGGGCTCTTTTTCTGTTTGTAGAGCAGAGGTCACTCAGGACACATTAATTTAGATGACAATATAAAAAGAAAGTATGCTTAATGAAGCTTCTTTTAATTTAGTTCATTTTGATTGTTTTATGTGAATTGGTTACAAATAAGAAACTATGGTAATTATATTTGCTCTTATGGTTTAAGTAAGACTAATGGAAAATAGCAACATTGCTTCTTTATATAGGCAAATTAAAATTTTAAAGAAGATTCAATCATGAAAATAGCATTTCATTATTCTCTTTAAATAAATTAATCACAGTTCAGTTTTGAAAACTTAACTTTTCGCTTGGTTATCATTGTTCTAAGATTCAACTTAGAGAATTCTCTTGATCAACAATTTTCTGGAACATCACTTTTTATTTTATGTTCCAGTAATTTAAATAAGCACCATTTTTTTAATATTTACTGTTTTCACTCTTGAAATGCACTTATATATTTTGGTCTAAAAATTTAGCCTATATCAAGTAACAAAACAGAACATAAATGCCCTCTTTACTTCTATATTGATTCCCTTTGTTCTCATCACAGGTAGCCATTATCAAAAGGTAAGACACCAACTTCTAGCCCCTATTCATTTGCATTCATAAACACACCCTTCATCCTTTTGCTTGTTTCATTATAGACTGTATTGATCTAATACTGTTCCCCTCAGCTTTCTTAGACGTCTCCATGCGATATTTATATGTCACTTCTTTTTGATTATAATTGAATGTAACTGTATAGATTGCTATGCATTACATAGATGTGCTATAATTTACATAGCTACTCCCTTGATATAACAATTTTATGTTTTCCAATGTTAAACAATGCTGCAAAATGCATCCTTGCACAGTTACCTCTATGGAGGCATTACTTAGAATTAACATTCACAATAAAAAGAAACAATGTAGAAAATGGAAAGAACATTTTAAGTATGCTTCCCATTTTTACTTTTGTGAAAATGTAGATACTTAAAGAGTGAATTCTCAATTTTAACTCGTTAATGAACATAAGTAATAATTATTAAATATTTCTAACTTATCTGTGCTTTAAGGTGGTTATATCCAACATTTAAATGCAAATAATTTCATATGATGTGATATATAGAAAGTATTTGTAGATCACCTTTTAAACTAATAGAGTATCAGTATTAAATTTTGAATAATAGTAGGCATATATTTTGCTTTAGTGATATCCAAGCATATCTTCAGGAACAGGTTGTTTGAACTATGGAGTAAGAAACCAAAGTGATATTTATTTAGTCCCTAACATATGAAAATCATTCAAATTTGTAATTCTCATAGAAACATTATAAAGTAGATATTTTATTTAAATTCATATTTTGTTTATAGCTGATAAATAAGTATCCTCTTTTTAAGTGCCAGCAATCCCTTAGGAATGCATATATGTATCACCCGAAATTTTAAATCTCCTTCCATCTTAGCATCTAGCCACTAATCTCTATCCTTAAGAGTATTTATCTAGTCCATACCCACCTTACCAATACTCAAAACAGTATGGGAACACTAAAATGACTTGCTGAAGAGAATGATGTATTTTGCATTTAGAATTTTTCTGATATACTTGTGTAATAAATCAATGACAAAGCAACATGAGGCTCGTGTTATGACTTAGTATAAGTGGGCATATAATTGTATCTCTTCCTAGTTTTAACTACTCCAATCTAGTCTCTAATTTTACCCATAGTTGTCAATTGGCATTGGGTTTCAGAGTTCTGCTTCTGCTATTTCCTTTGAATATTAAAAAGGAATTTGGCATCTCCTCTCTGCAGTTTCCCATGCCCTTTGATCCTTCAAAGAATAGAGATAATATTTTTGTGATCACAATTACAAAGAAAAGCACCTTGAGGACAGGATATTTATTTTACACCTGCTGTATGCACACACAGTTAGAAAAGTACAGGCATTTGATAGGCCCTCAATAATTACTTACCAAGTCAATGAATGGTTACACTAAACTGGGATTTAATTTGTTTCTGCCTAGACATGAATTTTAAATATTTAAGTGCTGTCTTACCATCATGCATAATATTTTCTCTTTCCTGTTATGAATTTAAATTCACTCTTAACACTGTTTTACTATTTCTAGCATGAAGATTCTCTTCTGCAGAAAAAAAAAAGACATAGATATTAAGACAAAATGAAATCATGTGAGAGAGCTTGAGGATGACAACCCTATTTGCCTTCTCAGGTGCTCCTCTCAGGAAAGATTTCTCAACTCCATATCTACATGTGACTGCTAACCCAAGCAGGCTTTCATCCCTGCTGAGCTGAGTGTCAGCGACCGGGTCAGGGCAATTTATTTCACAGACTGTCAGGAAAGTGCAAAGTGAAACTCTCCCTGCTGACTCTTATGTTACCTTTAAACTAGAGGGCTGAGGTGACCATGAACACAGGCGCACCTCTTCCAGGTGGTGAGCCAAGGGGAAGTAAGCACTGGTCCTTCAGGGACCCTGTCTTCCTGTCATGCCGCACAGAGATGCCTCCTGTCACTCCAGGTTGCCAGTCCCTTAAAAATGCCTTTAGAACCACACAGAAAGCTTGGAAGATTTCCAACTCAAAAGGCTTCAAAAATTTTTGAAACTAGAACCAGATAAAGATTTTTTTTTTGTCTAATTATAAGAATGATTAATGAAATCTGTTATTCTGCTAGGCTTAAAGTTTGTAATACATATAAAATAAAAATTAGAGTGTATTTTAACCTTTCTCTCACAAACACAATAGCATACACACACATGCACACACACACACAGAGCACTTCATCAGGAGGTTTCCATTTTTACCTCTTTTGAAAGCAAGCATTTTAAATCTTTATCTATGAGGTGGGTAGAAAGGATTTTAAAAGAAGACTGAAAAGGCTATATTGATTTACATTAGAAAGCCAGATACATCAAACATTATAGGTGGGGAGAGGAGAAAGCTCATACTCAGGTAGCTCAAGGGAGAGTTTCAGCACAGAACTTGTGCCCCGTGGTTCAGGTCCAGCTGAGCCATAACTACGGGAATTTCATGGGAATCTTTTTGTTACAAGTGGAATTCTTATCAGGTAATTTTTATCTCTTTATATGAATGTTCAAAATTGTTATTAACTCTCTTTTAAACACTGCACAATAATGAAGATTATACTTGTTTGTTTTCGTAATATAAAACAGATAAATGGCACTGACTTTACTGCTAGAAGTGGGTGTTATATGTTCTAAAGCACTAAAGAAAATGCCAGGACTCCTCTTTCTAACTCAGATTAAAAAAAAAAAAATAGAGAACAAATTTCTTTTTCCACTGAAGCAAACAAAATAAATAAATAAATAAAAGCAAAATCCTTACTACACAATGGATTTCAAGACACTAGATGTCAGGTTATTAAAAAAAAAAAAAAAAAACCAGTGGTTTCTGAAGGATGGGAAGCAGGTGAGGTAAGCCTTACAATTACCCCAATTTTTTCTATGAAAAGGTTCTTTCTAGATTAGCTAACATAGTATTGTTTAGCGCACTGGATGAAAACTACACAATACCAGAGAATGAAACACCATACACTTTTAGAGGAAAATGTAGCTGGTGCTGGGTCTCTCTGGTGGCACAAGGGGTCAAGTTGCTCACTATGAAGCTATCTGCAGCCACTGCAGCAGGAGTTTGATCCCAGCCAAGAAGCTACCCACATGGTGCAGCAGACCTCTCCTGTCTTATCTGCTGCTTCCTTCCACAGTAGGTTTCAGTCTATACATCTGTTCTGCTTTCCACTCTGTTTCTGGTGAATCCTCTTACCCCCTTGCACCTCTGCACAACACCTTAGCTCTTGTATGCATAAATAACTAAATCTTTGAAAAAAATATATTTGGTGCTAATCCTGATACAAACTGGGAATGGTGCCTGCCCTTATCATTCAGACAGAAAATCTTCATAATTCATGGGACCTTGGGAACAGTGCTCCAGAATAAATTAAGGAAGACACAAACAAATGAAAATTTTTTCTTTGCTCATGAACTGGAAGAAGTAGTATTGTCAAAATAAGCATGCTACTCAGCTTGATCTACAAGTTCAATGTGATCTCTATTAAACTTCCACAGACATTTTTCATAGAAAGTGAAAAAAAAACTAGCATTTTTATGGAACTAAAAAAAAAGATATAACAAAAAAATCTTGAGAAAGAACAAAAATATATTATTTCTTCATTTCAAACAAAATTAATAATCAGGATAATGTGGTCTTGGCATAAAAACAGACCTTAGATCAATAAAAACATTAGTGAGCCCAGATAAAAAACAACCTATATGCAGTCAACTAATCTTTGAGAAGGCCACCAACAACTCATAATGGGGAAAAAGCAGCCTCATCTATAAGTATTTTGGGGAAAAAAAATAGTGGATATCTATGTGTAAAAAAAATGAAACTAGACCCTTCTTTTATACCATTCACAAAACTGACTATAAATGGATTAAATTATTGGGGGGGAACCCTTAAATGTAAGATTCCTAGAAAAAAATATAGATAAAATGTTCTCTGACATTGGTCTTGACAATATTTTTTTATATGACATCTAAAAGACAAGCAACAAAAAAAAAAAAAGCAAAAAATAAGAGTACGACAAACTGAATAGCTTCTGCACAGTAAATTTAACCACCACCGAAATGAAAAGTCAACATGTGAAAAGAGAAAAGAATATCTGCAAAGAAAGAAAATATGGCTGATAAGAAATTGATATCAAATATATGAGTCACATGACTCAATATCCCCCAAACACCTAAAACAAACAAAGGAATGATTAAAAATGGGTGAGGATCAGAATAGACATTTTTCCAAGGAAGAAATATGAATGGCCTACGTTATATGAAAATATGTTCAATATCAGCAACCACCAAAGAAATGCACATCAAAATCAAATGTGCTAACACCTCATACTCATAAGTGTTCAAATGGCTATCATCAAATATATAACAGATAAATACTGGCAAGGATGTGGGGAAAAGAAAATCCATGTACACTATTGGTGAAAACCAAAGTTGTTATAGTCACAGTGGAAACATTTGGGGGTTTCTCAAAATTAAAATGACGTATAATCCAGCAATGTACTTGTGCATGATATCCAAAGTAAGTGAAAATCAGTATCTATCAGTATCTTTGTTTATTGAAGCATTATCACAACAATCAAGATACTAAAAAAAAAAAAAAAAACTCTTAAGTTTTCTAGATACATGAAATGATAAAATAGACACATTTATAAGATCCCCCCCCCCGACTCCCTCTCTAACTAACACACACTATTCAATCAGGAAAATGAAGGAAATCTTACCATTGGAACAACATGAATGAACCTGGACACTATATTAAATTAAATGTAAGATACATAAAGATGAATATTTCATGATCTTATTTATATGTGACTTTTTTTTTTAATGTTGAACTCAGGAATAAAGTTACAATTAGTAGAGGCTTGGAGTTAAGTAAATGGAGAGATACTGATCAAAGGGATTAAGCCTACTGTGATAAATTAAATAATTTCTGTACATCAAATTTTATAACTGTACTTAATACTGTGTTGTGGACTTAAAATTTCTTAGTGAGAACACCTTAAGTATTCTCACTGCACACACACACACACAAAGACTATGTGAAATAATGTGTTATTTAACCACAGTGTAGTAATCTTTTCATCAAGTATATGCATGCTAAATATTGTCTTTGTATACGTTAAGTGCATACAATTTTATCTGTCAATAGGCTAAAAGAAAAAAATATATACATTCACAATGTTTGGCATTTTTAATCAGGTACTACCTGGAATTAAAACAATAATAAGAAGGAAAATGAGATATATAATGAAGATAAAAATATTAATTAATCTAGAAATGAAATATGTCAGATATAATAGTCAAGAACATCTTGATGTTCTTAAAATTTAAGAACAGTTTGGACAATATAATAAAAATATTCACCAGACTTCTAAATGTGAAAACTATGCTTGGAACAAAAAATAGATCAGATCAGATAAACATCTGCTTATACATCACAGAAGAAATATTAGTAATCAGAATACATTTTAATAAAGGCTACTCAAAATGAAATACAGAATTTTTTTTTTTTAATAATGGAATAATGACTCAGAATTCTGTGGGACAATATCCAACAGCCCATTGTATGTATACTTGGAGAGTCTCAAAGAGAGGAGTATGGGACAATAAATTATTTGAAGAAATAATGTCCAAAGTTTTTTTCTAAATTCAATAGAAACTTTTAACCCACAAATGAACTCAAGCACAAGGAAAACAGAGAAAATGACACCAGACAAACAAAATCAAATTGTCCAGAAGCTGTGATAAAGAGAAAATCTTAAAAGTAATCAGAGGAGAAAAAATACTTTATATACATAGTAACAAAAAAAAAAGATAATTGAAACCATTCAAGTGAGAAGAAAATGAAGCAACATTTTTAAACTAATGAAAGAAAAAAAATTGTAACCCACAAGTCAATATGCAGAGAAAATACATTCCAAAATAAAGGCAAAAAAAAAAAA
>NW_004567102.1:40917624-40936362 GCF_000260355.1 Condylura cristata
CACTGATGGAAATGTGGTTCTATAAAAGTAGTGAAGAGTATAGTGTATATATAAAAATAAAAAATCTTTAAAAGTAATTAATTAGGCCCTCCCTGGTGGTGCAGCCGGTTAAAGCACAGCACTGAGAATCTAAAGCCACTTCCGCATGAGTTCGATTCCCGCATGCCCCGGAGGTGACCACATGGTGCGGCAGGCCTCTCCTGACCCTCCCGCTGTTCCCCTCAGCAGTGTACTTCGTCGATCTGCCTGTTCTGCTCCCTACTCTGTCTCTGATAAACCCTCTCACCCTCCCGCATCTCTGGCCTGTACCCCAGTTCTGTATGAATAAATAAAATCTTAAAAACAAACAAACAAAAAAATAATTAATTAAAAATTTGTCACATGGTAATTACAATTTATTTAAAATAAATGTATGACAAAAACAGCACCAAAAAGATGTGCTATACAAAGTAGAAATTGACACACTGACTTCAAAATTCATATGGAAATGGAAAGAACCTTCAATATTGAAAAGCAGTAGTAACACTGCCTTATTTTAAGGTTTTCTATACAGTTATAATAACTAAAGAAGAATTATAGCATCATAGAGATGAACAAATAAATCAATGGAATGGACTAAAGAATTTAGCTATAGGTCCATAAAAATGGACAACTGATTTTTGAAAAAAAATCAGTGGAAAAATATAATCCTTTAAATATATACATTGAAATAATTGAGTCTCCATAGTCAAAGACAATTAAAAAAAAAAGATTAGAATTAATGTGAGCCATAAAAAAACAAAAACTCAAAATGTATCATAATCCTAAATATAAAAAGTTAAACAATGAAAGCTAGGTAAGAAAACATGAGAATACTGTGGAGGCTTGGATAAAACAACTGTTTAGATATAACACCAATAAATAATACATGAAAGAAAAGTTGACAAATTGGACTTTATCAATATTAAAATTCCTTCTCATCCAATGACACTGTTAAAAGAGAGTGCAACTTGCAAATGATATATTGGATAAAAGACTTTATCCAGAATATATAAAGATCCTTCAAAACTCAACAATAAAAATACTGTCTAATAAATGCATCAAATATTTGAACATATACTTTGTCAAAAAATGATACATGGGTAATAAGTAAGCACATAAAAAAAATCACTGGGGAATATCAAAATGCAATTCCAGTACTACATACATATTTAAAAGTCTAAAATTTAAAATTCTGAATATATTAAGTGCTGGTAAAGATGTAAAACACCTAGAACTCTAATCATTGCTGTTTGTAATGTGAAATGATGCAACCACTTTGGAGTATAGTTTAATTCTTTCTTAAATAGTTAGGGCTCTCTCTGGTTAAAGCACAGTACTGCAAGCAAGGCGCATTAGCTTCAGTACAAGTTCCATCCTACACACCAGAGGTAATCCACATGGAACAGCAGACTTCTCACTGCAACCAGTTCTGTATGCATAAATAAATAAATCTTTTTAAAAAAATCTCCATAAAAGTTAAACATACTAAGAAAATATGATCTACTAAATCAACTCCTGAAATGAAAAATGGAAGGAAAAAAGCCATACACATATTTGTATATAATTATCTGTAATTATTTGTAATGGTATGGAAATTATTAAAATATCTTGAACAGATGAATGGATAAATAAGTTCTAGCTTATCTGAACAATGAAATACTACTTAGTAATAAAAAGAAAAGAATTATAGTTATACCAAAAAATATAAATGAAATTTCAAATAAGCATGCTGTGTTATAGGACAGAAACCCAAAAGCAGTTTATTCTACATGTATCCATTATTCTGAAATTCTAGAGAATGAAAATTAATGTAATGAGAGAGAGAGTGGTTGTCAGAGGGTAGGTTGGACTTTGGAGAAATTGTAAAGGTACATGAGGAAATATTTAGGGATGATATATGACCATTATTTTCATGTGGTGATTGTTTCATGACTGCATGCATATTTCATACTCATGAAATGTTATATTTTAATATGTACATATTATTGCATGTTATTTGTGTTTTGACACAGCTACTTTTAAAGAAATGATAGGCTACACAATTAATATACAAAAATCAGTATTTTCAAACAAACTAAATGTGAAAGAAACTTTAAAATCCCATTTGCAATTCCATTAAAAATAATTAAATACCAATAAATTAACCTAATATAGGATGTAAATGACCTGTACAATAAAAATTATGACATTATTTAAAGAAAATAGAAGACGGATATTTTTTGCTGTTTTTGTTCATGGATTTAGAAGAACTAATATTGCTTAAAAGACCATCTTTCCCAAAGAAATACACAGATTGAATGTGATCTCTATCAAAGTTTCAATGGCATTCTTCAAAGAAATAAAGTAACTATTACTAAAATTTATACTTAACTATACAAGATCACAAACAAACAAAACAACCCTTTCAAGAATGAGGAAGAGTTGTTGTGCTATACGCTTAGACTTCAAACTATACTACAAAGCTATAATAATCAAAAAAAGTAAGTTACTGGAACAAAAACTGACACACAGACCAGTGGCATATAGTTTACTCAAATAAACCCACACATCTTTGGACAGTTAATCTATGACAAAGGAGCCAAGATTATATATTAGAAAAAGGAGATTCTTTTCAACAAAATGTATTGGGAAAACTGATAGTTACGTGTGAAAGAATGAAACTACATCACCATCTTCTGTTTTATACACACAAACAAAAATAACTCAAAATGGACTAAAGACATGGATGTAAGATCCTAAATAGAGCAAACTTAAATGAAGGAGTGAAATGAAGGGTATAAGGAAAAAGAGGATCAGAAGATGGAAAAGAAACCTAGAAAAAATAGTCCTGACTCAACAAGATAAATAGTATATTGTCTAACTTTGTACTTCCCAAATCTCAAGTGTCCACACATACTAGACAGAGAACTATATGATCTCTTACTGCCATATTGGTAACAGGTCCTGCAAGCTACTGAATCCTGTGGGAAGTGTCACTCCTTAGAATTATAATCTGGTATTTAATTTACTGTATCAAAGTATAATTAAGTAGCTTCTAGATGGTATGCACTTTGACTTAATATTTTTACATATAAAATATTCATTGTTCATTGTAATATAGGAATTAGTAAAGAAGCAACTACAATCTAAATTCCTTACATATTCTGATTTTCTTTAGATAACAATAAAGTTTAGATAACAATAAAGTCTTTAGATAACAATGAAGTTTTCAGAAGAAACTGACTAGAAGAGTATTGTTTTATGGAGAAAATATCTATAAACTAAGGAAAGGAGTATATACTATTTAGACAAGGAAAGGCATGAATAAATCTTGATGAAAGGACAAAAGACTAAAGCTTAAACAAATTTTCATCCCTTCTTTAGTTACTGTGAAATGTTATCAAAATATTATAGTTTAAACAGAGGGAAGTGTTAGCTTATTTGTGTCCACTTCAAGTAACATCCTCTTTAAACCCAAAATTGTGTTTTGTTTCTATGGTAAGTTTATATCATTGTTTAAAGAAATTATTCTAAAAATCACAAGTTGAGAAAAATTAAAAATCACGATGTGCAGTTACAATAATATATGTAGATATATGCGGGATACTGTGCATTTCACAGATTACTTGGCAATCTTAAAATTGTTAAAGTTTCCTCAGAAATAAATGCAGATGGCCAAATTTTATCAAACAACTTGTGAATTTCTCTTTTCACAGAAGTCTATAAATATTGTTTTACTTCTCACAATAACACTATATATATTTAAGGTCAGCAATGATCTAAAGTCATCTCATTTAAACTGATAATTTTGTGCTTTGCTAATGTTTCATCACATTTGGGAGGAAATGTAGAACATTATATACATATATATGTGCCAGAGCAGGACACCTAATTTTAACATTTATATTTTATCCTGGTGAACATAATATAGATATAAGTATGTTGATTTATAATTGTGAACACCTGAAACTTAAATAATTTTATAACATTTTATTTAAATAGCAAAAAAACTTCAATATTAAAAAATAAATTGCTACATATAAGAAGTGTCATAGAAAGTTGTGTCATAGAAAGTGTCATAGAAAGTTACTTGACATAGAAAGTTATTTTCTTGTCTTGATTGGGGTAGATAAGATTGATTTTTCAGTACAGCTTTGAGGGTTGACAGGAAGGACTATATGATCACAATAGCTATAGAGTGAAAGTTAAGTAGAAAATGTCCTTTCTTTCCTTCCCTCTCTCCCTCTTCCTCTTCCTTCTTTTCTTCCATTTTTCACAAAACACCACTTACATCCTTTTTAACCTTTTAACCTCCTTTCTTTGCTTTGTCCAATCAATATTTGTAAATTCGAGAAATAGTCTTTGTCAACCTGACTTTCTTTAAAACACAAGATTTCTTTGAACACTTTCCATTTTGCTATAAAAGGCAACATTGCATCTTTCCTTATAACTGAATAGTATTCCATTGTATGTATATAACACTTCTTCTTGATCCAGTCTTTTATGAGGGGACACTTAGATTGTTTTATTTCCCTAGATATAGTAAATCATGCTGCACTAAACACTACAGAACACTTCGTTTTTGAGATGATAGTTTCATTTCTTTGGATAGATGTGAAAACATGGGATTTCTGAATCATGTAGTGCTTCCTTTTTTAGCTTTTGAAATAAGGTAAATCCAGATTAATTTCTAAAATGTCTGAACCAATTTACATTACAACCAACAGTATAACAGTGTTCCTCTTTCTCCATATCTTTTCCAATGTTTGTTGTCGAGAGTTATTTCAATTCACTAACCACCAATCTGCACCTTTACTATTCTAAATGTCTAGTAGTGTACCCTCTGTCCTGCATGCCAGTTTTGAGCATTCCTTTCTCTAATTCATTGCCAGGGCTCCAAAGTCTCTGATGTGGATATGAGCTACTCAGTTAACAATAGCAGAGGGGCTCTGTACAAGAGCCTTTCCTCCAGAGGGTTATTTTTCTGGATGTTACAGAAATTACAATTTAATTAGTTCTTCCTACATTTTTCTATTGTATTTTCTACTGTATTTTCTACATATACACTATTGCCCTACTGTATGTGGTGTTAATCAGTTTATCTTCCAGGGATTATTGATTTTGTTCTGTTGTAATCTAGTGGTGAATATTTGACAGTGATAAACCTGGCATGTCAATCTATTGCCATCATGCCCAACTTCTAAACAGTACTTTTCAACAACGTCCATAACTCTTTCTTTCAATTCACATGCTCTTCTGTGAGGGCACCTTAGTTTTGTTTTCTTCAAACTATCAAAAAAAAAGCATTTTCTTCACTCCACATAGCATGGCAAATAGACCCTGTGACTTGACTCACAAATGGAAGTAGCTGCAAAAATATTTCAATGCTAGTTCTAGATAATTGTCCTTACCTAATCTGGGAGTTTCTTTTCTTTCTTTTTTTTTTTTTTCTGTTTTGGAATTTGTATGCCATAAAATAAGTACTACCTTAGAGCACTATGCTGTAAAATTTCAGATCATATTTTGAGACCCTGAAGATTAAGAAACCATGCAGAGAGAGAGCATGGTTGAGACTCCAGACATAAGAGAGAAGTGCACCTTCTAGGTTAGCTGCCCAAGATGATATCAAAGGGAATCCCAGACAAATCTCCCAAACAAGTTCTTCCCCAGTTGCTGACATATAGTTGTGAGCAAAGTAAAATGGTTATTATAAGTCACTAAGCTTTTGAGTAGTATTTCTCCCAGCAATAAATAACTGAAACAGAAATTTTATCTTGAAATGAGATCCTGCTGTTACAAAAACCTGAAACAAATGGCATTTGCTTTGGGATTACAAGGCAGGAAGAAGCTATAAGAGTTTTGAGAAGATTTTACTGAAGACTGAGGACAGTGAGTGGGAGAAGAGATGCTGTTACAGTATGCAGGAAGTTTGAAATTACTGTCACCTACAATAACATTAAAACAGAAGTTACCTCCTTGGTGTGTTTAGGAGATTTTTAGGGGAAATGATGATAGTGACATCTTATTTTAGCATGTGATTTAAAAATAAGGAGATGAGTTCAAAATGAAATTTTAGAAGATTCACAGCAGTCTTTCCAGCCAGTGCAAAGTTTTTTTAAGTAAAATATGGCCTTGGCTATAGATAAAACCAAGGGTACAATTCTAAGATACCCAGAAAGATTTAAAGTTATGCTCAAAGACTCTTTAAGACATAAACAATGATGTTTTGAAGATTCTTGGGATGTGCTTTTTAGATATTAGGAGGGATTTTTATAGATCCTGAGGGTATTGTCCCACAGCAACTTGACTCTCAAGGTAGAAGAACCTGTATCTAAGAGAGAGGTGTTATCTGGTTTTTATCTAATAAAGGGAGCCCCAATGCGATTTATAAAACCTCATGAGGTTAGAAAGAGAAATGTACTTGCCAGCTTGGTTCCAAAAAGGCAAAGACAGTACTTTTCAAAATGAAAAGGACTCTGGGACCCCAATCTTCTAGTACTGGATTCAAATGGGAGAACTTTACAAATGCAAACAGATGAAGAATCTAGATAGGTGAGTGTAGAGCCACAGAAAAATCAAACCCAACAAAGAGAATTAGGAACTGTTTCAAGCTAAAGGCAGCATGTGCCTGGCTAGATTTCAAAAATCCTTTACACCAGTGATTATACATACATTCCTTCTCATACTCCTGTACTTTTTGCACTAGTATTTATTACATTTATCCTAGTCTTCTGTCAACATAGCATGTTGCATGTGAAAGAGGCAGATTACTTGTCTTCTCAGTTTGATAGAAACTACACTTGAGAAACTTCTGTCACATCTGGACCTGATTCAAATAATGATCCCCTGTACTCTGAGATAGTGCCATATGGAATAAGAAGGTGCAGATCTTGAAGTGGGGATGAGTGTATTTTGCACATGGAAGAGTTTAGTTAACTGTAATGTTTAGATGCCAACTGGTAGATAGTCTCATAGCTCCTCATATCAACAGGTGAAGTCTGATGGCCTCGATGAATTTAACTGTCTAATGTCTTCTTTATGTATTTGACAGATATGCCTTTATGGAAGTCTGAGTCTTCTTAAAAAAATAAATAAATAAAAAGCTTTCAGTAGCTTTCAGTCCTACTTGAGCCTCTTGGAATCCTTGTCCTTGGATAATTCCTCCTGCAACCCAGGAGTCATGTCCCTGAAAATCCAAAAGCTACATCCAAACTCTCCATTTCTTTATGACAGTCAACAAACTTGAAAGATCCTTCAAAATCAACACCCAGTCCAGTCAGCCAGTCATATGAATGAGCCATTTTGGATGTTCTGTCCCTTTGAAACTTTAGACAACTCTAAATGTAGCCACCATCTGCTTACAACATGATAGACCATAAATGAGAACTTAGTCTATCTTTGAACTATGAAAGATAAGGTTAAATTACAGTTTTAAGCTACTAAGGTTTGAGGTGGTTGTTATGAACAGAGGCTAACCTATACCTTTGTTTTGTTTTGCTTTGTCAGCGAATTGTTATGTCAGAGATGTGGCAATTGAAGTCTGTCAATATCTCAAATTATAAGACACCCAGGAAATTACACTGCATTCCTCCACTTCCTGTACTATTGACTGATGAGACAAATACTTTGCAGTGTAGGAAATAACACCCTTTCTAGTTGCAAAAAAAAAAAAAATGAAAATTGTGAAGTACACAGTTGACTTGTCGTCTGGATTGTGCAAATATTTGCATATACAATATATTTATAAACCACAATAATATATTTTAAGGCACCTTCCTTGACTTTTTAAAAGTGAGATATGTATAGAAAACACATGGGGACAATATTTTCCTTATAAGTTGTTGGAAGGGCAAATATTTCAATGCACACATTTTAAAAGAAATGCTTCCCATTATCTCTTTTTGAAATATGATATCTAAAAGGTTTTAGAAACAGTCCCACTGGATGTTTCCAACATATGAAAACTCTCCCAAGATGATTACAGTTCTTTAACAATGAAACTAAACCAGCCTGAGGTAATGCATTTATGTGTGGTCTTTGGGATTCCTAGCTATTGTCTTGCTCCGGAAACTCCTGATATTTTAGTGGTGCTCATATACACCTCACATCCCATTATCTTCCACTGTGTTAGTCATGTCTGCCCAACTATGTTGCTCTTCCTTCAGGCCACCGAACAGTGAGGAGGAACCTGCTTCTTTGTATTCCTCCCCAAACCTTGCCCAGTGAAATGCTCAAAATAGCACCTCAAATGGCAGCTTAGTGAAAGCATATCTTCAAAGTGAAGAGAATGGAATGCCACACTGCATTGCATTTCTTCCTTGGGCAAAGGTTCTTTTGTTGTGCTATACCTGTTAGTTTCTGCATTTCACATTAGCAAACACCACTACTTTCAAGTAAAATCCCCAGAATTCATGATATAATTCACCTGAAAAAATTCAAATGAAAGTTAAGGAAGAAGAAGTGACAGGATGGTGGTTATTTGTGGGAAAGACATAAAACTTTAAACCCACAATTTGTCCAGGCTTGAGAGACTCTGGAAAGTGAAGATCATGGAAGGAGAATTCAGTTTGCTAAACAAACAAACAAAACAGGCAGAAATGAGAGCTTCCAAGAGTCAGGAAGTCAGAGATTCTTGGGGCAACCAGACTGAGAGAAAGCATAAATTGTGACAGAAAACCAGTAACAAACAGGTAAACAAAGAAGAGGCAGTAGGAAAATAGCCAGATGACTGGTGAATGCCAAGTCAGCAGTGAAGAACCTCAGACAGGTGTGTAGGAGTTACTTGGCAGGTCTAGAGGTAGTGGGTAATGCCAATCAACCAGGCAACACAGAGAGAAAGCTTTTCCTTCAGTCCACCAATTCATAACAATAACTATTTCCTTCCAGTCTATGATACAGAGAGTGGGAGGGTGCGAAGGCTGTAACTAGAAACCCCATATTTTCTTCACAGAACTTACTTTCTTGGTGAGAGTCCTGAGTTAAGTGCATTTCACCAGCAACACACGGGTCACGTCGTTCCTTCAGGGTAGGTAGGTAAGGGGAGTGTTTAGGATGATGGTGTATTTCCCCCAATTTAGATCACCATTCTCTCAACTTTTTCCTTGTCGATATAAAGATGAGAGTTCAGTGGATCTGCTAATGGATGAAAATGGCAGGATCAACCTGAATCAGCGGAAGCCAATCTAGGGCCCGCCCCCTCGAGTGCTCTCACTGCTCAGAGACTCACTGGTCTCTCCACCTGGGTGGGAACTTCGCCGCAGTAGCGATCTGCCATCAGTGAATCAGGTGTAGATGGCCACTCTTTTTAGGGTGTCAAAGCAAAACTTTCTCCAGAAATTTTTGAACATGAAACAGGAGCATGAACATGGCAATGCTGAGTAATTTTTTACAAGAACAAAGAGAACAGAGCTTTTTGCCCTCTGTGAAAGGTCAACTATGCCCCCACCTGATTCAGAGACTCATTCAGTGAACCTGGTGTGCTCCTTAAATCTCTTTTAAGCTCTCTACTCTTGTTTCAACCAACCCAGACACTACCATTGCTCACGGCATGTTACCAGGCAGGCAGAAGCTGCTTCTAAATGATTCCCTTGTTTAATAAAAAAAAAAAAAAAACACGAAAGAAAAGCCTAAGAGCAACCAGCATTGACTGGCATTTCTCATAAGCGCTGCTTGTAATGACAGCCCAGCCTTCTTCATGTGCATTGTTTGGTAGCTTCCTTTCATTGTTACCTGAATACTAATGAGAAACCTGTTCTCAGCATCTCAGCAATAGAGATTCTTGAAATATAAATAGGGCATAGAAAGAATAGCTGCCCATAGCAAGCAAGATCTAAAGCAATGGTGTGGGGGAAAATGCCAAAGAAAATAAATTCTTATACCTTATAAATGTACAAAACAGATAATTTTCTATTTTTTAAACAATCTTTTAAGAACTGTGTAAGTTCTCATTCTAAGAAATAGTCGAATCTTAAAATTTAGAATCAGACATTCATTTGAATTTCAGCTCTCCAGCATGCTAGCTTTGATTTTGAGTGAGATACTTACTTCCTTTCTATGTCTCAATTTTGCCATCTAAATAAACTGAGGAAATAATCATAATTTAGGAGCCAAAAAATAATAGATATGCAGTCTCTGATTTATATTACGTGCTAAAACTGTTAAGTAAGTTGCCATATCTCAAGCCTCTTGAATTAGTGTTTCAGGGAACTATCAGACCACGTGGGACCCCCAACACAGGCACATGGCAAGTGCAGTGAGAAAAATCTTTTACAGAATTCTGTTTCCAAAGGCCTGTAAACTTGTCCATGCTTGTGCTATCTCCTTATTACATGTTATGGCCCCCTCTCTCCAAGTGGGCACAAGAGAGCGAAGGAAACTCCAGCTCCATGTGATTGCACTATCTAAATAAGACTAAGACAGAGAAATCAGGCTCTGCTGATATTCATGAGGACTTGAAGTGGGCCCTTGACTCCACAAGCATGGGGCATTTCTGTGTGATGGGGATTCTATGAGGAATTTGAGAAAAGAATCAACCCAAATGCCTTTAGCAATGGGTAATGTTTGTAGTTTACTTGTTGACAATTGCCTGAATTGTTCAAATGAACAAAATCAACATTCACAAAATAAAAGCCCTACACATATTACTGTAAACTAAGTCTAGCTATTGATAAAACTAATAATGCCAGCCCAAGAAAAAGTAAGAATGTAGGGGATGAGCCCTCTAATGTGAGCATCCTGGCAGGCCACCCAATTTGACATTGTGACTGTGGCAGGGCTTGGGTGCAACTTTCTGACCTCTTTTAGAGAAAGAGTTTGCCAAGGGAGTCCTTCCCCTTTTCATTCATGCTGCATTGTCTGTCTCTGTGTCACCCTGGCAGCCCCAGTGCTGACTGAGCATGGTGGGATAAGAGGGGCTCCCAGTCTTTTCTGCCAAATACTGGACTTCTCCAAGGATCAGCTGTGCTTGGGAGTTTCCTGTTGAGAGGGGGAGTTATTTTCAGATATGTAACTCAATCATAAATACTAGCTGCCAATCCATCTTTTTTTTTTTCTTTTTTTAAGATTTATTTAGCAGACAAGAGCTGGAATGTAGGCCAGAAGTGTGGAGAAGTGAGAGGATTGATCAGAGACACAGTGGGGAGCAGAACAGGCAGATCCACGAAGTACACTGCTGAGGGGAGCAGCAGGCACAACAGGAGGTGTTTTCTGTCTTGTGGGTCAGCTCCCTGGCCAGGGATCAAACTCATGGTGTAGTGACTGTGAATAGCTTCACACTGCTGTGCTGTAACCCCTTGCACCACCAGGGAGGGCCTGCTAATCCACCTTCTCCCCACCTTTGACCCGTCCTTTCCCATCCTCTTCATAGATGTTGACTCTTTCTTGCATTGAGGCTAAAGACTCTTTGCTGTCTTCATTCATTCATTTTTACCTTCCACATTTTTCACCCTTATGAATGTGCTTGACTTCTGACTCCACTTAGTGTCTGTTTCCCAGAGAACCCAAATCTTATATAGTATCTGAAAGATGTTTTAAAACGTGAGCTTGGGACCTGAATATATTTAATTTATATGGTACTAGTTCTCTTTTTCTTTTTTGTTTATTAATATGGTACTAGTTTCCTTTTTCATTTTGCTTATTCAATTGTCCTGATTTTTGTCTCTTTGTACCTTTAAAATTAATATCCTACATATAATTTTCTGCATATCCCTCATGATGATGTTGGACTTGTTTTTAATTTCATTTTTCGTGGAAACAAGCAAACCAACTAACTAATTGCCCATGGGGGACTCTACTCAAACTTTCCCAAGGTTTCACCCCACTGTTGCCCTGCAGAAGCCTTCTGTGGACATTGCAGCTCAAATTCCTCTTTGCCTTTATCTTGCTGCATGTTACTTCCTTGCCCTTATTAACTTAAAATCTATTTGCTTTTTTCTTTATTTGTATTTTCCACTTGAATATTAGCTTCCCTAAGTCAGAGCCTTTGTCCCAATGTCCAGATACTACCACAGTGACTTTCTAGGCCATGACAATTTGACTTCAACTGGTTCCCCCTAAAATAAGCAAGGAGATGATTTAAAATGTAAACTTATGTTATTATTGATATGCTAGGGCTTGTCATAAATGCATTTTCTCTTTGACAAAGTAGACAATGATAGCATGAAGCTATTGCCAAGAGGAAACATATAACATGTTTCACCATCATGTAATTTTTAAAACTGTCTACGGTTGTGCTAATATATTTTTTATGTGTTAGAAAAAAGATTTTTTTCTTCTGGTGACTATACACTAGAATATATCTGATAGCTACTTGCTCTGGGAATGAGTTTTGACTTGTCCAATCTGATAGAAAATGTGATGTGCTGAATTATTTCCCGCACTCCCCCACTCAAGTTCTTATGCTGAATTCTAGAACTACCATTTCTCACGTGTGACTACATTGTGGGGATGTGTTCTTTAAAGAGGTAAATAGGTTAAAATGAGGTCAATAATGTGGGTCCTGATCCAATATTATTAGTAACTTTGGACAAAAATAGACAAAAGTGGAGAACCACATGAAGGCACAGAGAGAAGGTAACCCAGACCATGGTAGCAACTCTGGCAGCCCTAGCATACAAATGCAGAAGATGGTACAGATTTCTGTAACATTCTGCATAACTTTGTCTTTACTCTTCCATAGTATTTGATAATTTCATTCCTTATACATAAGTAAATTTAAGCTATAGATATATAAATTTGATTTTTAAAAATTGATATTCTACAAGAATGATACATCTAATTTTAAATTATGTATGCCTGTATGTAGTAATTCCCAGGAATGAATAACAATTTTCATATAGCTTGAGATCACTCTATAAATATTATAAATATATGTTTTCAAACTCTTATTCTTATATAATAATTTTGTTTATTCTTATTAATCTAAGTGGAAAAATATCAATGTCAAATGAAATAGCTTAGATAAAAATGTGCATTCCCAAATTGCTGGCTTTGTTTTGTGTATGTTCTTGAAATCAGTCTGCTTTCAGTCTCGAAACTGAAATAAGGGAGACTGCTAGGGACACACTATTCAGAAGAGCTGAGCTTTTTGGTGTGTCTGGTGCTACACTGGGTTAAGGACTGGGAATGCCTGTTATCAAAATTGTTCAACAATGTCTCAGCTTCAACCATGACCCAATGTCAGGCATCTTGCAGATACTGTTGAAGCATTAGCATTGCCAAATGAAACTGATACCCTGAAACAAAGAAAAAGACTGGATTTTGTTCTATTTTTTGTGACAACCCAGTCACAAAATATGTAAAACAATACAGCTCCAGAACAGATGGATTCTAGCCAGGATTTAATCAGGACTACATATACATATGGTTAGAAATGCTCGAACTAAATTATTTGCAAATTCCTCAGTAAAAAGCAATTTAATACAGACATTGAGATGAGCCAAGCTAGCACTAATACTAAAGAAAAATAAACCAGCTAGAGAATGTTCTTTCTACCCACCAATATCCTTAGGACTCAGGCCAAAATATTGGTTGACATTTTGGCTCAGAGGTTATTTAATGGTGTGAATCAAAGAGTAGATTCTCATTCAAAAGGATAACATTATTAATAATTTTATTACATGCCATACATCTCAATCATCACAATCGACAAAAAGGCACAGATGTTTCGTTAGAAGCTAAAAATGAATTTATTAAATTAATTGCCATGTTTTACATTTAGTAAAATGTCTGCCAGCAAATCAGTCTTTTCAAAATATTAAGATATCAATTTCAAGAGAGAAACTTAAAGTCAATATACATTATCTTCAGTTTTGCTTATCTCATTACTGTTAGAACCTAAATCAGTAAATTTTCACCCCATCACTCTGAAAACACTGCTGTCGCCCAGGTCACCCTTGGTCAATTCCCAGCCCTTATCAAATTTGACTGATGGGTGACATTCAATAGAGTTGATTGCTTCTTACTTTTTGAAGTCCCTGTTTTCATTGATTCTTAGGGCTACTCTCTGGTTTTCTCCCCACCTCTTATTTCTCCTTTGGTGTCTCATTTTCCACATTTGTTTTTGGCCTACTCTCAATGTGAGGAACATCAAAAGGGTGTATATTCGGACATACGAGTAGAGTTATTACTCTTGTTTCCTTGTTATTTTCGCCATCACTGAGGTCAGAAATTTTTTTAAAGATTTATCCATTTGTGCATACAGAACCGGGGTACAGGCCAGAGGCTCAGGGGCGGTGAGAGGCTTCACCAGAGACAGAGTGGGGAGCAGAACAGGCAGATCGACGAAGTACACTGCTGAGGGGAGCAGCGGGCGGGTCAGGAGAGGTCTGCCACACCATGTGGTCACCTCCGGGGCAGGCGGGAATTGAACCCAAGCCGGAAGTGGCTTTTGATTCTCAGTGCTGTGCTTTAACCCGCCGAGCCACCAGGGAGGGCCGAGGTCAGAAATTTGTTAAGTGAGGGTCATTATAAGACCTCTCTGTGCCTCCCTCATAAACTCTACCCCAGTGTTTTAAATTATCGGTAATCATACATTTTTCATCATTTATTATGCACTATCTATAATAAAGAATTCCACAAACTTGTCCAGCAGAAGACAGTTTATGACAAATGGCCACATGAGAAATCAAGGATAAAAACCTGTAAACATAAAGATTTAAGTCAGTCTTCACCAACCAGAGTGGGGTATAGAAATGTCAAATCCAATATAAGGACAACATGAAGACTAGTTGGATAAACCTGAATGTCATATTCTGACTTTTTTAGAGCATTGCAATCTTCACTACCCAGCCCTGCTGGCCGGTCAGCCTCGAAAGCAAAATCAGATGTGTGACAGTCTCACAGTGCCTCAGAAAATTAAGATATTTTTAAAAAGACTCTTTCTATTGTTGTCTGATGATTTTGATTTTTACTTTATCATAGTTATTTTATTATTATTATTTTTTTTCTGATTCACTTTTTGTTTTCTCTACATTCCTCCTATAAGCGAGACCATTTTATAGGGTGGGGGGGAGGGACAAAAACCAGGACAGGAGTGAGCAGAGAACAAGGGACTACAGTGATGGTACACAGGTGAATTAGTGGTGAGAATTTCACAGGGAAAACACACTTGTACAACAATGAAGGATCATTATTAATATATTTAAACAATTAAAAATTAAAAAAAAAAAAAACTTTTTCCCTGATGAGGAAGTGTCTTAAGTTATATCAGTCTTGCCCATGCAGAGGGAATACAGTCTAGACTCAGACACTGAAGTTTGTTTGCATAAATTATAATATAAAAGGGGAGAAAAAGTGTGTTGAACTTTTATATTGACCTATACATGTAGAAAAACAAATTTGAGGCCCTCCCTGGTGGCGCAGCTGGTTAAAGCATAGCACTGAGAATCTAAAGCTGCTTCCGCATGAGTTCGATTCCACCTGCCCAGGAGGTGACCACATGGCGTGGCAGACCTCTCCTGACCCACTCGCTGCTCCCCTCAGTGGGGTACTTCGACGATCTGCCTGTTCTGTTCCCCACTCTGTCTCTGGTGAAGCCTCTCACCGCCCCTGAGCCTCTGGCCTGTACCCCAGTTCTGTATGCACAAATAAATAAATCTTTAAAAAAACCAAAAAAACAAAAAACAAATTTGAATCTACTGTGAGGAAACTGAGCCCCATGGCTGTTGTGAGAGACTAACCCTCTCAATATGTAATTTTGCCCTTGAATTCCTCCTTTGGCTCTTTGCTGACAATTATTTGCTAAACATTACAGTAAGAGCTGGATGACAGGAGAGCGTCTGAAATATCAGGCAACTCTATAACCTTGTCCCAGCCTCATGACTGCTAAAGAGCTCTTGTTGAACTTGTCTCTTTGAAAGAAAAAAAAAAAAAAAAAAAAGCATGATAGAACTGATATGTATACCCAGAACTCATATCAAAGCTGACACATCGGATACACGTTCAAACTACTATGCTGGGCTGTGATAATAATTATTCTGACTGTTGGTATCATTGTGTTCACACTATTACCCAGAAAAATTGCACCTTGAGATTGTTGTGTTGATTCAGATTTGAATCTGTTCATGTCTACAGCATAGTGATAGCAAAATAATTTTATAATCTTTCTCAATAGAAGATATAATATCAAGCACATCTCTTAAACAATTTTGAACTAAAGCATACTTTAGTGGCCTAGGAAAAGAATCTAAGTTAAACTTTTTTCCATTACCTACACTTTAGGACATTATTTAACTTCTCTGCCTTCATACCTTTGTTAATGATAAATCAAAACACAATAGATTCGGGGAAGTATATAATTTGCTTAAAAAAGAAAATATTGAAATATGACTATGAGAATTCAATATAAGGATAAGTTTGATCTATTATCTTTTAATAAAAATATGAAAAGGTCAGTATTGTTGGAGAAACAATTGCAGACATAATTTGAAATCTTCACATAAACAAAAATCAGAATAGCAGATATAATACAGATCTTAAATACCTTCTAATTCAGTGGTTCTCAAAGTGTCACCCTAGACTAGCAATATCAACATTACTGAAAACTGTTAGATAAAAAAATTTCCCCCCTAACCTGAAAACAAGAATCAGTAGCATTCAGTAGGCTGTATTTTCAAAAGTCCTCTGGCTATAGAGCTGTCTGGTGAAGTTTGAAAACCACTGATCCAATTTAAGGCCTTCATTTAACAAATGAGGAAAGAAAGGTTCAGAGAAGTTATCTTATTCATTATTTGGGGCAAGGTGAAATTACTAGCCAATACTATTTTCCCTTTCCTACTTAAGCATTTACAAAACTTCTGAACGTAAGTCACAAATTAAACAGTACCTTTCTTTAAAGTATAGCAGTGACAACTTAGAAGTTTCACAAGTCTGCAAGAGTAGAGACAGAATTGTAGCTTTAAGATTACATATTTCTGGGTCCTCCCTGGTGGCGCAGCAGGTTAAAGCACAGCACTAAGAAGCTAAAGCCACTACCACAAGAGTTGGATCCCGCCTGCCCCAGAGGAGATCCACATGGTGCGGCAGACCTCTCCTGACCCCTCAGCTGCTCCCCTCAGCAGTATACTTTGTTAATCTGCCTGTTCTGCTCCCCACTCTGTCTCAGGTGAATCCTCTCATCCTCCGCATTTCTGGCCTGTACCCCAGTTCTGTATGAATAAATAAATAAATCTTGAAAAAAAAAAGGTTATATATTTCTTGAGGATTGCAGGCATGCGTTGTTATTAGGGTATTAAAAAAGTTCATTGTAGGTATTGTAGTTTATGACTATAGTATTAGTATAGTTGTTTCTCATCTATAAAGTTGAAAAGTTGCTACTAATTATTCTCATAATTTATGTGACTTTTGTTCTTTTATTTTTCAGAATAATAAAAAAAAAACACCAAATGTCTGACAGCACTGAGTTTGTAAGACTTTTACAAATTGTACTAAACAGATTGTCATTTTTATTGATTATTCATTTTTCAAAATGATTTGAACTATTGAATTTTATTGATATCTTCTTTCAATATTTTAAAGCTGCACTCCTAATTTGTTAACTTCTAGAGACTAACATTCAAAATAATTCTAATAAGAGGGCATTGAAAAAATAAACCCATCACTAAACAAATCTGAAATAAAAATCATTTTGAATAAAAGTGTTTCTTAATATTATCTTAGACATTTAACAAAGAGCATAAGCTGTATGCAGTCTATGTTCATGGAAAGTTGCGTGCAAGATTCTAAACATATGTAGATTTATTATTCAGATGCTTAAGCAGGGGCCCATTTAGAAAAAGGATATGAAAAAGAACAAATAAGTTTAGTTAATATGGTATGCACAGAAGAACACTGTGTTTTCACAGTGTTAAACAGTTTGAATTTGACATACTAAGATGCCTGATCCTAATATTAGTGTAAATGGTAGAGGACATAAAGGTAAAAGAGGACATAAGGTTTATACTCCAAAAAGGCAATCTACTTAATTTGTAAGTTCATATTTTTTTTAAGAAAAGAACACTTCAGTAATACATTGAGGTGGAGATAATTTTACTTCAAATATAGACTTTAAGATTTAAAGTATGTGTTTATTCACAAAAAAAACATTTTGTATTTTATTGTTAATTTATGTAAAAACAAAGATTAAATGTGACAGCAATTAATTGATTAAAGATAAGGTAAAATCAGGGTCTTCCCTGTGGTGCAACAGGTTAAAGTGCAGCACTACAAAGCTGGCCACAACCACTTTAGCACGAGTTCGATACCACTAGGGATGTGACCCACATGGTGTGGCAGACCTCTCCTGTCTCACCTGTTGCTCCCCTCAGCAGTGTACTTAGTCAAACTGCCTGTTCTGCTACTTACTCTCTCTGATGAATCTTCTCACTGCTCCTGCACCTCTGGCCTATTCCCCAATTCTGCATGCATAAATAAATGAATATAACAATAAAAATAATGTAAAATCAGTATGTAATAATCTGGACAACATGTAACATTGACCAATACAGTAAGGAGGTTTTTAAACTTTCTTCAGGATATTTAGATTTTACACATATAATTTAAGTTTGGTGTTAATGACATTAGAGTGAGTTTGGATTCTGGAGATAATCTACTTGAATCTCATAGTTTATTCCTGATGTAACTTGGGTAAATCATTGAAACTCTTTTTTTTTTTTTTTTAAAGATTTATCTATTCGTACAGAACTGGGGTACAGGCCAGAAATGTGGAGGGTGAGAGGATTCACCAGAGACAGAGTGGGGAGC
>NW_004567102.1:40936762-40985330 GCF_000260355.1 Condylura cristata
ACAATTTTTTCTTAATAATAGTTAAGGAAAGAAGGACAACAGATAAATTCTAGAGCTCCAGATAGTAGAAAATTAATTTGCACTATTCATTATCTATACAGCTAATAAACATATAAAAATCAGTAATCACAAATCTACTTCAAATTTATGAAGTCTTTGGAAAATACTTTGCTTTTATTTAGCCCATGAAAATAATACTATGTTTTTAAAATACTTACTTTGCAAGTGTTCAATAAAAATAAATCAAAACTTACAGTATTTTTGTGTATTTTGTCTTATGAAGTTATAACAAGTAATATTATTTCATGTCTAGAAATCACCATTAATTTGAGTGTCCCACTAAAGAGACACAGCTGAAAATTGCAGCTCAGTTTCCATGAACAGGCAAAAGCAAGATGGCTATTACAGTGTTAAATTGGTGCACTCACACATTATCACTTAGAATTCTGAAATAATAATATAGGGGGGAAAGGAGTCATAGCCTTTGGTATTCTATGTGGTATAGAGTGACCCACAGGGAAATATAGTGCTATTTCATGAATCTTACAAACCTGAAGGACGTGTTCAAATTACCCAAAAATGGCAATGATAAACATACCTCTCTTGATTCAGAGGGATGAGATCAACTTCCCATTTCTTGGTTAAGGAGGATTAGCATAATTAAAATGAATATCCTTCCTTGTACATTGTCCCATTGTAGATATGTCACAAGCTTTATGAAAAAATCATGACAAACAGGCAATTGTTTCATTTTTCCTTAGGTTATGAGGGGTGGGGGGTGGGAAGGATACCTACAAGCATCCATCATTTATAAAATGTCTTTCAAGTGAAGAAAAAACTGTAAGAGAGTTATTTGGGTCAGTAAAAGCCTGTAAAACCATTGTCCAAATCAGTGGTTTCTAAACCTTTCTGCATAATAAAATCACCTGTATTTTAAGAAAATAAAAGAGCCAATAATCTAGGTTACATTCTAAATAAATTATGTCAGTATGTTATAGGTGGGAGCAATGCATCAGCATTTTCAGAGACCCAGCAGACTTTTCTGTGTGTTCACATTTAGAAACCACTGGTTAAAGTTAGCCTGGAGACCTCAACCCTTGACTCAGCTCTTTTTTTCTTATATACAAGTTCAATTTGCAAACTAAATTTTTTTACACTCAAGCACACTTTTCTGCAAAATCGTAAGAGATTATTTCATTTGTTTTTTCTATGAAGTTTTATTTAAGAGGGAAATTAAAAAAAAAAAAAAACAGACTAGACTGACAAGATTTCAAGCTTTTTGAGCAAGTTGATTGAAGTTTCCACAGAGTGTGCAGCACTAGCAGTTATGTGATGTCAAAAGAATCAGAAAGAGAATGAATGAGAAAAATAGGCCCTATATTAATAATTATATACAATATTTAACTTATACATTAGTAAACAGAATTTTATTTCTACTTATAAACAAGAAAGTTATTTTCCTATTTAGATTTCTTTGATATAAAATTTCTTTTTATTTTTTAAAGATTTATTTATTTGTGCATACAGAACTGGGGTACAGGCCAGAGGTGCAGGGGCAGTGAGCGGATTCACCAGAGACAGAGTGGGGAGCAGAACAGGCAGATCAACTAGGTACACTGCTGAGGGGAGCAGCGGGCAGGTCAGGAGAGGTCTGCCTCCCCATGTGGACCACCTCCAGGGCAGGGATGAACTTGCACTGCAGCAGTTGCAGTTCTGCATCCTAACCTGTTGCACCACCAGGGAGGGCCTGTAAAATTTTCTTGTTTTAAATTAAGAGTACGTCCAGGCTTTAGGAGAACAATTCTCAGTGGGATGATGCTGTGAGAAAATGATAGGTATGAGAGCAGTTTTGAGCAAAGATCCTCCTACTTAATTCTAAAGAATGGTGAACAATTTAAAAACACTTCTTGATGTTGCCCTGAAAATTTTGAGAGAAAAATAGAAATTATGCTTTTTCAAGCTACTCTTAGGCTATCTAATACTATATGACCTTTTCACAGATGTAATGATTTTTATTTAAGTAACAAGACAATTGTTTCTTTCTTTTCCATCTTTAAGATTATTAGAGCAAATCGGCATGAATTTTACCTGAATAAAGTTTTAAGAAATGTATTATTTCAAACTAGCTTGAATTTCTCATATCCAAGTGAAAGAAAAAAAATCAGAAAACTTGTAACATTAAAATGTTGATATATAATTGGGATGCTTCCAAATAAGGGAGAATTCACTATTAGAATTTATTATAGAAAAGTCATGATAACACAATGTTTCATATTCATTAGTAAAAGCAGAGAAGTACCTCGTACTAGTAAATGACTAAGATAGTAATCAAAAACTTCCAAACAAAACTCCAGAATAGAATACTTTCTAGGAAATTCTACCAAATATTCAAAAAATATCCATACTGTCCAAAGCAATTTATATTCATTCTAATCTTTATCAAAATTCTAATGATATTTTTCATAGAAATAGAAAAATAATTGTAAAATATGTATGGAATCACAAAAGAACATGAATAGCCAAAGCAACCCTGAGAAAGAAAAAATAAACAAATGAGCCTACCTCAATCTGAAGTGTCTGCACGGTAACTAAATGAGAAGAAATCATGCAAAATAGGAGAAACTATTTATAAACCATATATCTGATCAGAAGTTAATATACAGCATATGTGGGAGAAAGCAATATAAATAGTAAAACTACAAAGTATACTGATTTATAATGGGTAAAAGATAGAAAAATAATTTTTCCAAAAACATACAGATGGCAAAAAACAAAGACAAGGGGAAGAACTGAATATCGCTAATCATCAGGGAAATCAAATCAAAACCACAATGACATATTACCTTACAGCTCTTAAAATGGCTATTATCAAAAAAACAAGACCTAGAAAGTGTGGTGAGAATATGAAGAGAGGGAAACTTTGGGCATCACTGGTGGGAATGTCAGTTGGTGCAATCACATGACAAATAGTGTGGTGCTCCCTCAGAATATTGAAAATAGAACTACCACATAGTCCATAATTCACTTTTGGGTATTTATTTGAAGAAAATTAAAACCTTATTTGCAAAATATGTGACCTGCATGTGCATTGCAAAGTAATGATATAGAAACTACATAAGTGTCTGTTAATGGTTAAGTGAAAAATGAAAAGAATGGATATATATACACATGCATATACACATTTATGCACACATGTATGTGTGCGAATATATATTATTCAGCTATAAAAAGGAAGGAAAGGTTGTCATTTGTAATATTGTGAGGAGATTATCAAACTAGTTCATTATTTTTTTTTTTAAGATTTATTTTTTTATTTGTACATACAGAACTGGGGTACAGACTAGAGGTTCAGGGGCGGTGACAGGCTTCACCACAGAGTGGGGAGCAGAACAGGCAGATCTACAAAGTACACTGCTGAGAGGAGCAGCAGACAGGTCAGGAGAGGTCCGCCATGCCATGTGGTCACCTCCGGGGCAGGTGGAACTCGAACTCATGCGGCTTTAGCTTCTCAGTGCTGTGCTTTAACCCGCTGCGCCATCAGGGAGGGCCACTAGTTCATTATTTTTAAGGAAAAAAAAACTGGAGACATTCTGGTCATGTTGTGCCAGGTTTCGAGTTTCCCAAAGAGCACCAAGGAGCCAATTTCAATGCAAAGCACATGAGGGTCTTTATTGCAAGCTCGAGCCTGGGTTCCCAACATGTAGCGACGCAGCAGCCAAAGTTGAGAGCCCTGAGCTCAGGGAAGGCAGGGTTTTTATTACAGAAGAGGGGAGTTTCAGCCCAGCAGAGGGGACTTTTGGCTCAGCAGTACATTGATTGGTGGACACTGAACAAAGTTATCTATGCATGCAAGATATGACCTTCACTACTCGGCCCGCATACCTTAGGACATCTGGCTTTTTTCTGATATGTACTGGTTGCTTGCCTACTTGCTAATTGGCTGTTGCTATGGGATGAACAAGATTAGGATATTTACAGTTAAATTTGGCCTTGGTGCCTTGTTGATAACCGAAACTTAGGCCTGGCTGGTTCAGAAGCATTCTGAAGCCTGTCATGGCATCAGTTTGGTCTTTCAGTCACCAACTATATTACAAGGCTGTAGTAATCAAAACATCATGGTATTGATGTAAAAGCATTCAGATATAACAATGGAACAGAATAAAGTGCCCAGAAATAAACCCACACATACATAGATAAACTATATTAATGACAATGTAACCAACATATACATAGGGACTACAAATACTGAAATACATAGAAATATTATACCACAGATTGTACAACTATATAGCTAATATAAATTTAATGTTAATTACATCTCATCTCAATAAAGACAAATTAAAAAAAGCAAAGAAGTCTAATTGTTGGAAGTTGAAAGATAACTTTTATGTTTTTCTCAATATCTCAAATTTGGATTTTCTCACACATTAGCTTGGCTAGGACTGTAAATACAATGACTATGTGAGGCTATAAGTTTATGTGGTATCATTTTAAAACATTCATAAACAGATGGGACTTAGATACTTTTTAGACTTGTGTTTTATTGCTTAGCTGAAGCTCTTTGCATAGTTATTCAAATAGATTACCTTTTATATGCTGAACTGTGCATGAAGGCAGGATATTATTTTTCTACTGGTGACACAATACAGAATGCATATCAAGATAAAGTAGAGGAAGATTGTGTTTTTCTATAATTTTCATGATTCTGCCTACAGCGATTTAGAAAATAGCAAAGAAATGGGTTTTGTAAACCTAAGCACTTTTAGAAAGGCAAAACTATTGGTATACTTTCTTGAAAATTAACTTACAGTAGGTTGTAGTAGTGAGAGGAAAGGGCATTTGGGCTAAAGAAGAAATGAAGTTATAAAAGCAGTAATTGGATATTTCTCTTTCTTTGGCTTATATTTCTTCACTATTAAATTCCATCAAGTTTAGAGAGACAGTTAAGCTGTTAACCACACTACCTTTGTGTTATTATGTTATGCTTACACACACCAGGCTATCAGCTCACAAACACCTCATTCAGTGAGTTTATTTCTTGTGTGTCTCTGTAGACTGCATCCTTTACCTCTGCTCAGTGTCTGTTTACTTGTGATGTCAGCTGTGTTTTAGAATATATTTATTATTAATTCTAAGTATTTCAAACCTTTTTATAACAGTAAAATTTTCATTCCCTGGTTATATGTAGGGTCTGAAATCTGTTGATGGAGAATGGATGCTTTCTTTTTGAGACCTTCCAGAAAGACTTCTAATCATATTTTGAAACGAAAATGTTAGTAAAAATAAGGGACACTGGCTGTGCCACATCCTGGCCATCTCTCATTTGGGTGGCAATTTGGGTGGGGATAGATTGAGAAAATTGCACTTTTAGCTCTGTGAGAAAAATAGAATAGCCATGGTTTTCACATGGTTTCTGTGGAGACTTGCTCACCACTACACCTCCTGCATTTCTATACCTGAGGATAGACCCTGAGATGAATACAAAAACATTTCTTTACTGCAGCACATTCTGTTGAGTCCTTGTGTTGTCAAGTGGGCTAACTAAAGGTTGTCTATATTAATAGACAATATTCTGTGTGTGTCTCTCTCTCCCTCTCTCCCTCTCTTTCTTTCATCTCAAAGTGTGGTTGGTGAAGTTTTAAAATGTTTAAAGTGTTCTTCAACCCCACAGTTAGTGAGTAGTCAAGGCTGCCCTATCAACAAAGTCTGTGTTCCTCTAGTATCTGTGCAATTGTTTCCTCTACATCTGATTAGAAGGATATTTAAGAAATTCACAGATAACATTCTTGGCCCCCCCGAAGGAAGTGCTTAAACTGGTTTTCTTCCTTTCTTTATGGACACTATGCTTTATTGTGGAAGTTTGCATTTTCAGATAGCCCTTCTTTTAAAGGTTTTTAAAGCTGCTTTCTGTGTTCTTCAGTGCTTCCATTATTTACTTTTCCAACTTCCATCATCTTAGGAATCTCAGGTTGCTCTTAGCAAATATTTAGGAATGGTTAAAATGAGACAGGCCATCCTCTGTTAGGCTCCTGCAGTGTTAACTTACAACTACTGAGGGGTCTTAAGTCACAGGGCTTAGTGATTAAAATCATAATGTCCAGCACTCCTTTAAGATCTTTGCATATATTCATTTTATTTAATGCTAACAGCAACCTTTTAAAACAGGTACTATTTATTATTACAATGAAGGAGAAAATGAGGTAAAATGTGGTTATGTATCTAGCCCAGAATCACAATATCAGTTAGTAATTGGTAGAACTGGGATTTGAAAGAAAAAACAAAGGAATTTGTTACCTGCTTGACACACAAACATTACCAACCTTTAACTACAGCCATGCTCAAGTATTTGTGGATGCTTATCTTGCTCAAACTTGTTAGAGTTTGACTGGGAACTGAAAAGACTTAATTGTCATATTTTGGAATCCCATAAAAGTAACAATTTCACACATGTATTTCTGAAATGAAGACAGGGACTAACCTCACCTTTTGCCATCAGTTTATTAAATTAAAGTTGAGATAGATGCCGTACACTTGTTAACAAAATGTGTGAGTTTGGAGAACCAAAATTTCAAACTATTTAGAAAACACCAAAATGCAAATCAAGATACAATATGCCAAACATTATCAAAAAATATATGAATCCACATGACAATAGTTAAAATTTTATAATCAAAGGTGGAGAAATTACCAAGTGTGTCAAAGTTTATTTCAGAATCTCTTTGAAATGTATTTCTTTAGTCTCAATAGCATTTATGTATTACTCTATTTAGTCACAATAGTTTAATGTATTGCTATTTATACATATGCATACATATTTCCACCTGCCTGAAATATATTTAAAAAAAAGAAATAGCAATATAATATATTTTTTATTATAAATAGAAGTGAACCATTTGAAAATCCAATGAAAATAAAGCTCTTAAAAATTTCAGTCATCTTACCTGATTATCAAATCATCTCAAACTTGGTGAAAAGGGTCACCACCAAAGTGGCCTGTCCTGCTTGAGTCTAATGTGAACATTACATCGTAGTTATAAATATTTAAAATTATACAGAATGTAAAAGCAATATTGACCTAACATAAGTCACATTTCAACTGTAGATGGTTTGCTTTAGTCCTGTGGCTGACATTTCAAGATGAGCAAATTGTGGATAATAATATTACCTAAAACTCTCTACACAGTACTAAACCAACAAGCATAATTACACATGCGTACAAACAAGATTAAAACAGAGAAATAAAAATTTACTATACCCTGGAGCCCTACTGAACAAGCAAACATCACTTATTCATGCAGAAGTTACAGTTGTTAAATTCAGGCAGCTTACACACCTCCTGTAACCTAGGGGCCAACACACAGATTCATGACGGCCCAGAAACTCCAGGTGGGCTGTAAGAGCAAATAAATGGTATGTAGTTTGGAGAGTAAGGGACATGATTTAGAGTTTATGGGATTAAGAGACCTTGCAGGTTACATGCTGCAAGATCGCAGGAAGCTTTAGAAGCTAAAAAAGAAAAATCTTGAATTTGAGCCTGTGCTTGACTAGAAGGTACTGAAGAGAAAGCTAAGCAGGGGAATTCTTGAATGCTGTAATGTGCTGGTCATGAATCTTGAAAAGCAACGATGAATTTAAAAAATACCAAAACATACAGAAAGAACACATCAACATCATCAATAATTCATTAATAAAGAAGAAAATGTCAATTTCTTTTCCTATGCACATTTATTTGAATTTTCCTCACTGCATAGAAAACATAGAAGAGCAATTGGCAAGAAGATAGCATCTATAAATTCAATCCAAACAATAAAATGGTCATAAGGTTGTTTTAAATTTTCTCTATACCATTTATGCTTATTATCTGTTCAGTTTCATGTATTCTTTATGAAATTACTCTAAGAAAGAAAATCAAGGTGGATATCTTCTATCTAACAGAGAAAACTGAGAATCACAGAGTAAAATTTTCAGCTAATGTCAAAGAATCAATACATGGTAGAGCCAGAAATAATTCTACAACTGAGAGCTTCTAATATGGAGAACTTACATCGTTTCCTTTACCTGGGTTAGTCTTATTCTTTTATTGAGTGAAGGTTGTTCTGTGAGGTTAAATTTATACAGGTTTACACATGACAGCAGTCATAAATTGGTAGTCAAAATGAGATATTACCAAGTAAAAGTTTGCATTTCAGTTATACTTGAAATGCACTTAACTATAATGGCAGCCACATAGCTGCTAATGCTTTCAAAATATAGATTATGTACTTACATGTATGAGACAATGTTTGCTCAGCTTACATGTACTGCTGGGTGAATACATGGAGAATACAAGGAAGATTCCTTGTAACAATTCCAGGGTCACTGCTGATGCATAAACTTTGCACTACCATGATAGACACTAACACTTTATTTTTAAAGAGCAAGGAAATATTTTCTTATGATATTCCAAAAACAGAATGTGAAATTCATATCTCTAGTAACAGATTTTTTGGCTTTATCAGTCACAAAGCTAATGTGTAAAGAGAACAGCTTCAAAATCTCTTTGACCCTCCTTTCCAAAATATTGTCCAGGCAGGTGGCAAAGCCTGCTGCTGTTTTGGGAACAGAGGATAGAGGGAGAGCAGAATCATAGAAGGCTTCTTTAACCTTTAACTCAGCATAAACACAAAAAAGGAATGATATAGATGTGGGTATGCATTTTTAGAATATTAAAATCAAGAAAGCAGGTTAAATAATGAGTATGACATTGTCTTCTGCCACAGGAGAGGAGTAGCTCAAGGCATGCACAGTACATAAAGTGGTTAGCTTAATTATTTGAAAGATCATGGAAAAATAAATATATAGACATTATGGCAGTGACATAACTTAACAAATAAGAATGATATTTTGAATTGATGAGGTTATAACTTCATATCTTTCCCAATCAAAAAAGTTTGTGAACATTTAATTAAATGTAAACAGAATGCTTTATAAAATCAGAAATTACAATGTGGCTCTCAATTGCTAAAGTCGATTGGATTATATTTTCATACAATCATGATATTGTGGTCTTGAGATTTCAAATAGTGTTACACATGCCTTTTAGGTCAGAAAAGATAGTGACTATTGAGGAATGGCATATTGCAGCATCTGGGAAACTTCTCTGACTATGAAAAAAGACCAGTTAGGAGGATAATTCAGAGGTTCAGTTTTGGAGAAAAATTTCATGTATTAAATCGGGACTGGCTGTTATAATGGTACTTTGAGGGTCATGTTACTTTCAGTCATCTGCAAGGTGCAAACTTAGACATAGAAATGTAAGTTAGACAAACATTCTACCTCCTATCTATGAGGTAACACCTGATAAAGAGATAAGGCCATATATAATATACATGGATACTAGAAAATTAGCTTTTAAACTTCTTAACAAGATGGTAGAATAAGGTCAGAAATCTTTCCACTTCTATTCAAAGAGCAATGAAAGATAAAGTTCACAATCTGCATTTATATGAGAGAAAATTTAAATGAGCATATAAATATACAGATAAAGTTTTCCACTGTGATTCAGAATGCAAAATTTGTGAACAAAATAATCTACATTTTCTAGAGGTGTTTTCAATTCATTTGAAGGAGATGCATGGGAAGTAAAAAAAATGGTATTGTGATAATGATTACAAATTGAAGAGGATTATGTGTTTTTCCTCAAAGTTAATTTTTTTTTCTCTATAATCTGTTTTAAAGAGAATTACATAGTCTTGCCTTGAGGTATAAGAATAGAAGTCAAGCTTAACTTTTATATCTGCATTGCGTTCAACATATACTAAGAGGAATAAAATAAATGCCAAAACTCATAATAAGGGGATGTAACAGAATTTTGTATGCCAAAGATACAAGTAATTCAGTCCAGCAGGACAGGATAATGCTTAAAATCATGCGAACAGAGCTCCAGTTGCTGATGCAATGTTCACAATTGAGAGCAATCCTCAGATCAGATCAGTGAGTTGCCATTAAAATGCTTTAAACTGGTGAAAACATAATCAGATATGAGTTGGAGAAATCACTCTGAAAGTCATAATTAAGAAGGATTAGAGGGAGAAAAACAGATTGCAGGATGTGCCATTAGTCTAGGTGAGAGATGACAAAAGGGTAATTTAGGGGAGGGGCTGTGAGAATGGTGGTCGATTCCAGAGATATCAAAGAGCTAAAATCAGGATATTGTGAACAAATTGTTTATGATAAGATGAGTGAAGTTTGATTCTCTCTGTGCTGATTTGAGAGATATGACTAATGGCAATTATAAAAATAATAATAATAAAGGACAGGATTTAAACAAAAACATCTAGCTTATATCCTGAAAATTCATATGTGAATTATTTGAGAATTTACAGCAGTGTGTTTATAGTGTTTTTAGAGAACTTAGAAAAAAAGTGTAGACAAAAGTGTCTCCCAAAGAAATAATGAGACCTGTGGCCTCCCTGATGGCACAAATTGTTAAGCACAGCACTATGAAGTTATCTGCAGCCTACACATCACCAGGTCATTCCCCTGCCAGGGAGGTGACCCACTTGGCACTGGAACCCCTCCTCTCTCACCCATTGTTCCCCTCAGCAGTGTATTTCACTCTGCTCCCCACTCTGTGAATCCTCTCACACCCCACACCTCTGGCCTGTCCTCCAGTTCTTGTATGCATAAGTAAATAAATCTTTAAAAAGAGAAATAATGAGAGTACTGTTATAATACCTTCCCAATATCAATTACATAATCTTACAACTCTTGAAGTGGATATAATTTATGCCCATCTTACCTTAAGACTGGAGAACGGATACAGATAAATGATATCATTTCTTCCTGTGGTAGAAGGACGGTACTACTGTGGTGACAGCATATGGCCGAATTGGTGGTGGGAAGTCCACAGGGATTACAACTAAGATGAAAAAATGCCCAAAATAAAGAATGATGTAAAAATAAATAAATAAAAATAAATTAAAAAAATAATACAAGTCATTAGTTTCCTCTTCTGATCTGGCTTCCACTCCTCAGCAACTCCCATGACACTAATATCTTTCCATGATGTCCGTGGTATGTAGACTTCTAGGTTGTCCCACAAAAATCTACTTTTTTTTTTTTGTATTTTTACTTAACTATAATTTCTGACAGTATCTTGAGTTTGAGAGCTAAAACGAGAGGATATGTCATTACAGAAGAAGAAAAATATCCTTTCCCAATTTCTAGGCCTAATTTGAAAATCACATCACAGATATTTCTGCAGACTACTGCTTCTTAAAAAAATTCTCACCACCTCCTTCCCTCACTTTCCTTCCCTCCACCCCCTTACTAAATAAGACACTGGCAAGTAGCCTTCATTGTTTCCCTCGTCAAGTATAATTCCTTCCACTTGATTTCGAGTTTCTAATCTTGCTGTTATTTCAACCAGCTATACCTCCTGTTCCTTTCAGCGTCTGGAGGAAGGAGCTATTTGGTGCACTCTGGTTTTGTTTACTAATCAGCTCCTTCCGCCTTCCTTTCTCTCAGGTCCATGTCCCATGCTCCCCTGCTCAGTCCCTTGGCACATCCTCGCTGCCCCAGCCTATCACAGAAGCATCCATCCGTGCTCTGAAATTAGTTTTCTCCCTCAACACCCGTTTTACTACCACCTTCACTGCACCCTGCTCGTTCTTCAGAGCACCTGTTCCTCACTACCTTTTAAGAAAAAAACAATTTGAATTAATTTGCACTTCAAGGATTCTAAAATATTTATAGAGTGTCTACTGAGTGCTAGAAACAGCTAAGTCCCAAAGGACTTAAAACAAAGATTTCCATTTGGCTTCTGCCCTCCAAGAGCACTTCATCTAGTGGGAGAGATACACACACAAATAATCTGACAGAACACTGTAGGATAATCAAGGCACCAGCAGCCTAAGCCCAAAGCACAGACTAAAAAATTCCGGTTCCTGAGTGTCAGCGACAATTTGGAGAAAATGACTTTTGTGTGTGTTGGAAGAGAAGGGTTTCCTTACTAAGAAAAGGAAGACGGATTGTGGCATAGTGAGGCAAAGGATTTGGAGGCATAGGGGTGCATTACATTGCCCTGATTAAGAAATAAAAACAATTCATCCATATCTCAGGACCACTTTGCTCCTTCAACTTCACTTCCACTGCTGAATTTCAGTTCATTCCCACCTTCATTACCACTCTGATTAACTCAGATTTTCCTATCTAAATGTGCAGATTTCCTGTAATTCATCCCTGTCTTTTATCTACAATATCGCTTGTTTCTTCTAAAAATCTGAAGGATTGTGATGATTAATATTGGGCAGTTTTTTGTTAAGTGGGTCGGAAGACATTTGATTGTTCCTTGTTCTATTAGCTTCACACCACCCATGACCTAACTGGATTTTGTTGTTGTTGTTTTTATATTTTTGTTTGCTTTCTGTGATGGGTGGAACCATGGAAACAGTAGTAACCCATGCATTAACTCATATCCACTCATTGCGTAAAGCTAAGCAGCTGTTTGTAGCGCCAGTTTCCCTTGTTTCTGGTGTAGATCCTTGAGGTTGGGCATGTGACTGGTGAACACCTAGCGAGTCACCAAGCACCTATGCAGCAGACCTCCAGCTTAGTAGATGGCTGAAAAATGCTCTTGCTAATGTCAGAGATGAAGAAAGATGTGGTGTTGCTCTTCCAAAAAGAACATACGTCAGCCTTATATTCTGTCTGATTTTCAAGTCAGCAGGGCACATTTCTTGCAAATTGACAGAAGGATATCCGGTTAAACAAAGAATGTTCTCTTGTAATTAGTTATAGAGTCTATACCAGCTGTATGATAAATGTCTGCAAATTTCATGTCACTTTTAAAAAGCATTCTTAAGTGGTTTGCCTATTTCTGTGAATTGTGAAATATATTTTAAAGCATGTGACTTGTATGAACACTAGTCTTGTATAGGAAATTTAAATTTCTCTGTTTGCTTTTCTACACTTTGTTGTCCAGCAGTCATTTATTTTGTTTTGTCTTGATTACATAATGGAATGGTGATTCTTGAACAGTATATGTTTATTCTTTACTAAATTAGGAGGAATATTACTTAAAACGATGAACCCATTTTTTTTGCCTCTCTAAGTATCTTTAAGTTAGATGATTAACCACCCACTCATTGAAATATATATCTTGCATTTAGTCATATTTACAGTCTAAAAATGTATTTCATGGAAGGTGTTGCATTTCAAATGGTAAACAAGAACTCTCCTCAGCATTAGCAGCTTGGGATATTTAAAATAATGAATACATATTGCAGGTTTATCTTATGGAGCTTTATTTGATTTCAGAGCTTAAATAAGCAACACCTCACTATTACTGTCCCCAAATCATCAAATGCCTGTGATTTAGGAATTCTTACTGCTCTCGCAGTCCTAAAGAACATTTAATGCTGCTACATACTAACAAAGCACTAGACTAGAGCTCCTGATGGCTACTTACCAAACTTTGTGCAGTAGGTCCAATTAAATTAGATCAATTAATTACATTTGTTTTAACCTCAAGGTCAATCAGAAGAGGTTTTTTATTGTTTAATTATAAATTTAATTACATTCAATCACTGAACTTGAAAAAAATACACCCTTACAGTACCTCACTCTAATGAGATTCACAGAAGCATTCCTTTTGCAATATTTTATTCTCCTGTCCATATTCTTCAAGCTATATTAAGATGTATTCCACAGAACAGGAAGAGCAGCCTGGCAGGCTAACTGAGGGACGACACAAAGTCAGGACAAGGCCCTTCCTTTCAGAATAGCTTACAGTTTGCCAGCCACAGGGCCCGATCTGTTATCATAGGCTAATCTTTGGCATTTAGGGATTCAATCACCTTTTTATTTTATGTGTGTTCGAACAACTTTCCTCAAAATTGATGTTGAGATCTTCTTTGCAGCTAACAATAAAAAAACAAAGGGTTTCAACAAAAAATTGTTTAGTCATCATATTAAAATTATGATCATTATTTTAAAATATATTTTTTATGTGTTGACACAATAATGGCTTTGGAATTTTGAAGGAAAAAGAATGTTGGCAGGGTAGTGCATTTTTTTTTTTAGAGATTTTATTCACTTATTTTTTTGCACAGAAAAACTGGGGTGTGGGCCAGAGGTGACTAGGGGGTGTTTGTGCATGTTGGTGTGATTGTGTGTGTCAGTGTGTGTATGTGCGTGAGAGAGCAAGTTTCACCAGTCAGAGTGCGAAGAGAACTCACAAATCTACTGAAATACACGCTAAGGGGAGCAGCTAGTAAAAAGGGCAATATGATTTAACATGTGGATTAGATACTGGCTCAGGATGGAACTCTGGCCTAACAGCATAGGGTCTTTGTGGTGGTAGCAGATACTTACCCCCCATGCCACCAGGGAGGCCCAGCATAGTGTGTTCTTGTACCAACTATGAATCTAATATTTAAGCATTCATTTGGCTGCCCCTTGGTGATTCAGGTATATATAATTATTACTATGTGAACTTAGCAATAGTGTTTCTTATTTCCTCTCATTCACGTCTTGTATTTTTGACCACCATATTGTCCATAAATACATGTATCCAGGACAGGAAGGGTTACCAATCCTTGAAAATTACCTTTAAATTTTGTGTTAGCCATCTGTGTCTGAGCCTCATGTGTGATAACCCCTTCAACTACCTGCCGGCACACACTTCATGGAACTTCTGGATTTTGTTAAAAAGTTGTGGAACTTGAGGTGGTGAGGCTGTAGAATAGGGAGGGCTCAGTTTTCCTTTTAGGTTCAAGTTGATCACAGAGTCAGTGTCAGTGGAAACCATTTAGTCAGGCAGCCGGAGGGATCCCTTTTACATTTGCCTTACAAGCTGTGTTTGCATCTTGCAACCCTGAAATGCTACGATTTTCCATGCTGGTGCATTATAACATATGTTGAAAATATTTGTCAGGATCCACTTTTTAAATATTTCCTCTTCCATGCAAATATTCTTGTTAATATCATGTAGTTTTAGTTTCAAACAGGAACCAAAGTGTTTGACAGTATGTCCCTCTGAAGACTGAGTTTGTAATTCTACAGTAATTGCAGTGGAATTAAATCATTTTGCAAGACGATGCGGAGGAGACCCATCCCCTCAGTAATAGTAATTTTCTTCAGATTTTGATTGGTCTACTGAAATACTTCAGAATAAGCATAAAAACATCTCCCTTCAAGATATTGCATAAAAACATAAAGAATGAATAAGGGACATAAACAATCCACCAATGATTGGAGACAGGATTTTCTTTTACATTGTCTAATAGACTCGTTTATTATTTTAAGCTGGTAAAAAGAGACTTATGATTCGTGTTGAAGAAAGAGTTATTTGTGCTTGATACATTGAAGACACTGTTCAAAAGCAGTTTGTCCTTATAAAAGGATGACCCCTGTAGTAGTTCTTAGGCAAGGAGGGACAAATTCAACCAACAAAAAGCACATCTCGCCCCGAGTTCCCCATGATTTCTCCACATATAGCAAAAAAATACACATCAGTAATTTATTTGAACATGCACATCAGCGAGTAGCATAGTTCCAGGCTACTCAGGAAACAAAAGGGAGAATATCAGCATTACCTAAATAAAAAAGAGGTGAGTCACACCATTTTAATTGTCTTAAAAACACAGATAAGAGGAGCAATTAAAATATAGTCCTAAATAGTACTAGCTAATGTAGATTACATAAGTATACAATATGATTTAACTAAGAGTGCTCTGACAAGCATAAACCACCAGTTCTAGTAAACAAGGCCCAAGTCAATTGCTGAGAAAATGTTAGATTCAGATGTAATAAAGTTACTTTTATTTCAGTACTGAATGCAAAACACAAGTCAAGTGTGAAGACAGCGTTCTAAAAAAGGTGGCTCTATTAAAGCAAGGAGGCCATTTTCATTTGCATTTTTATAATTTTTGAATTCTGTTTTTGACGTTTGCTTTCTCTACCTTTCCTCCCCTGAGCACTAATTTATCAAAAAAAGATTTCAAGGTGCAAGTTGTACATTCTTATCATTATACCATGTCATCTCTTTCTGGAAGAGAATATTACAATCAGCATTACAATGTTAATTCTTTTTCTCTGAATATCTGTTCACATACATGTATTTCAAAATCATAATGTTAATCGGGAAAAGAAACCTACAAACGAGAGAGTGATATAATCATACACTTCCTATTGTGCTGTGTGTCTTTCCCATCCCTTCTCCCCTTTCCCTGTAAAGAGCTGTAAAAAATTTAAGGCAGATGAGGTATATTGCTGAAGAAAAAAGTTATTTTTGAAAAAAAATCAAAAAAAACTTTTATTCTGCCCTTCTACTCAAGAAAGACTACTCAACTATAAATCTAGTGCTAGAAAAAAGCAGGAAAGACACCGTTTGCATGTACCATACTATGTCTTCTATTTCTAGAATGGCTTTTTTGTTAATTTAATTTTAATAGAAAAAATAAGCACCTTAAGCTATGAACAAGAAAAGAACTTCATTATTAGTGAGTCTAGAATCCAAACGGAATTAAGAACACTCACTCAAACTCTTTCACTCATTCTCACAAAGGCCAATGCTACTGATTAGAATTGTAAAGTGCTGTACTTAGTATAAACACTTGTATACACTGCAGACACTGAAAAATAACCCTCAAGCACATTGTGTTATAGTTCCAAAAATATATTTACAGTCTATTACAAAGATTACAAATGGAAGTGTCTAGGTGACTGTATTATGCTAATTAAAATTACTTTACAGATTATTTTTCCTCAGGGACAAAAAGCATTTTAGTGAAATTAAAATGATTTTTCTAGTCAATCAAAAAATAAATTAAAACATCAAGTAACACTGTACAGTGATTTAAACGAAAAAAAAAAAAAAGGTGGGGAGGGGCTTGGGAAGCAATCCATTTGAGTTTTTCTATAGCCATCTTTGGTCCTAAATGTGGGAAAACACATTATGTAGCACTGAAAATACCTGTTTTTCTGTGATGCTCTGTAAGTAAAATAGAAAAATATAGTGCATTTTCAATGTATTCAGAGCCCACTACAGAGAAATGTGTGTACAAAACAAGACAGTATAAATAAAATTTACAAGTTTTACAAAGGAACATTTACAGATTTTGTTTGTTATTTGTTTGCTTGTTTGTGGATGCCCACATTATCAAACAAGACCAATGAGGACTGATCCCTGGGATCGTTCTCTATTAAAATCATTATAGACAGCCCAATTCTCTTTGGAAGTACAACAGTTCAATTCTGGGGTAGTTCATGATTTTCATAACTTTTGAAAGCATTACTCACAATATGTATACATTCCTGAAATATCTATAAAGACACATTTAATTATTGCTTATGAAATTCTAATACAGTAATCAAATAATATGGATTAATAAATAAAGCTAAAAAAAAAAAGCCAGTTCTTTCACTGCTTCCTTATATGGTAAGAAGTTTTTCCTTTAACAAATTTCTTACATAGCATTCACATGTAAAATATTTTTTAAAATCACGATGGTGATGTTTTGTGCAGCAAATTTGTTTCTGAAAGGTGAAAATTGTGAACTGCCCCTTTTATCATGCTTCTAATATAAAACTTAATTCTTTCCTTTTGTGATTGGACTGCATTAAACATAATAGGATATAAAATATGTCAACTATTTCCCCTAAATTTTCTAATATCACGATACTGAAAAATTCTTGATGTGCTCAGATTAAATTTTAGATAACACTGGATAGTTTTTGCTTTCAGAGACTTCTGAAGTGCCTCATTTTTTTTTATAGCATAAACCTACAATTTGAGTTTTTTTTTATTAAATTCTGTCTAGTAAAATCACTCTATAAACAATCTGTTAAAAGTGCCTTATAGTATTTATGGATCATTATTGCTTTTTTTTCATTGAAAAGATAGTGTGTTGTCTGATCTTTACAAAAAAATTTCTTTTTAAAAAATATCAGAGCTCTTGGCAACTTGCATTTGCTTGACTACCTGCCAATTAGCAAACAATATCAAAACAGCACTGATTAAACAAAATAAAATGGCACAAAAAGGATACCAATGATCTGACAGAGATATATCTTCAATCATACTATGTTTCTTTTTTAATTTGATATTCTTTCAAAGGTACCCAGTGTAGTAATGTGTCATAGATCAACACTAAAAAGTTCCAAAGCTATAAACAACTTTCTAAAACAAAGTCCTTATGAAGAATAAACACAAATGATTTTAAAAAGGAATAGTCTGAAATCACATATTTAAGGAAAATATTTCATTGATTTTAACAATAAGATCATGATTTTATTTGACAAATATATTCTTTCTTAAATTCTTTATGTACACTTTAAAAAGTCTATAAGATAAAAAGGAGGTTAGAGAGCTCAAGGTGTTTGGATGTTTTTCAGGTAGTACTTTGTTTTATTGTCACTGCTGTTTTCCTAGCCACCAGTGGTGGATCCTAAATTCCCTTTTTATATATTCTGGTGGCACTTAGGAGTTCAAGTCTATAGGTGCTTCTTAAATCTTCTCTTCACTGGAGGAAGGACTCAGGGCATCAGCTGTCTTCTAGCAGCATTCTATGCACATACTGAAGGCCAGTACTGTTCTCTTGCAGTCTGTCATCTCCCTCATAGGGGAGAAATGCCTATCACACTTGGATGCCAGTTCCATGCAAATGTAGCATTTGTGCTCTCATAGTCTGAATGCTGCTCATAATTTTCTTTTGGTGGCCAACTAGTGTGATCCCTAAACTCATCACATCCCTGAAAAAGACAGACACAGGTTTTATTAGTTACCTTATGGAGAATTTATTGGATAATACATTGTTATCAACTCTTTAATTAAATAATCTACTTAATTTAGGAAAGTAAGATATTATCTCAGTGTTCTTGAGTATTATGATCATATTTCTGCAGTGGGTCACACTGAAAACCTACACTAACATTCTTTGTAAACATCAAACTGTTGAGACACTCTAGTCACCATGAAAATTTCTTTTTCAACTGTTTTGAAGTTTTATATGATATGACTAAAATCTTAGTTATTACTAACTTAAGGCAATGTTAGGGAATTTTATTTGAAATGTGTTCTTGACCGAAAAAAAGTTTAAAAAATTATTACTAAAACATAGCAGGCAACATTTGCTGGGTTCCTATAGATTAAGAATCACCAACAATCATACAATATTTTATACTGAGTTTTATTATCACATGGCAGTCTTAGCTGCGCTATTGGTCATATACTTACTCCAGCTAAATTCCATCATCTGACTATATTTTAGAAAAAAAAAAGAATTCTTAAGGCATGTAATACTTTCTGTTGAAGAGCTTAAATATGAAATATGCTCTTTATGTGTATGTGAAATACGCTTTTCTAATAGCCAGAAAGACTGAGCTCAGGAATTTGCAAGCAAGTAAAAAAGGGCGCTGGTACAGAATTTTTGTATAATACTTCATAGCATTTTTCTAATTCATGACTTTTAGGGGTATAGTTTGCTTTGGAGATATAGGTACAGGTATGTTCATTCTGCCCATGCAGTAAGTAGTAGAAATCCAAACAAGGTAGCATTTATAATTCAACACACGCATAAATTCATGTACATGTCATTTTCTGATATGCCAAGATATCTGACTGCTGGCATTCTTTCATCTGAAAAATGTGAACACTTATCACAACAGTACCTAGAGAGGACCCAACTAATAGAACCTTGTTAACAGTTCTTCAAAAACTGACAGAGAGGAACTGCACTGCCCATAAGAGTTATGGTCTAGCCAAGAAAGAGTTTCAGGGATATTAGAGTTCCTAACATCACATACTCGCTGATAGTGCTTATTGTATGTGATACTGCTGACTTAATAAAGTCATTGCAATGAGGTTTAACAAAGATACTTTCTGTTCATGGGGCTGCGATGAGCCTGGCACATAGTAGGCACTTATTAAAGGATACTTTTCTCCCTTGTCTTTCACACAAACTTAATATATAAGGTCTGGATTGTACCTCAAAGATGGTTAAATATAATTTTATAAGTTTAAGCTTACTCAATAGTCATCCTGGCCACTGATTCAAGAGAGTTATAGCCAGCTGCTGTGAAGTTATCTTTATATCTTTCCATCTTAATAGCTTGTAGCCATTCTCCAACTGAGCAAAAGGTAGTGAAGTCAGGAGTATTTTGATCCAAAAGAGGGCTTATTGGCCTATATGAGAATGAAACAGAAAAGTAGTTTGAACTATCAAAGAAAGAAGGAGTTGGCCCATACCAAAAAAAAAAAAAGAATACCATGACATATTTTATGTATACGTTTATGTATATGCATAATAACAAATATGATAATAAACATCTAACACATAAAGGTTGCTTGATAACTGACAAACTCCAAAATTTAGATTGCATTTAGATTTGACAACCATATTTCATTTTCTCTGTTCCTTAAAGAGTACATCAAGCAGTATACATCTATTAATTTGCTTCTCCAAAAGGAACTGGAAATACATTTGGATATGGGCTAGCTTGTTCAGTATGGGAGCAAGCTTCAGGGAAGATTATGAACGCATTGTACTAATGGCCACTTTCTGAGAGTATGAGAGTTGATGAATCTACACAAGGGCCTAACTGACAATCAGTTCAGACCAGAGCACCACAGTTAGGCAGTGACTACTATATACATTGCAATGAAATAATCCAAATGCAAAAAAATAGAGGCTTGGATTATTTTTCATGTGTAGGTGTCTATCATTTCTGTAAACTTTACCTTCACAGAACCATTTTACTAAGTTAATGCAAAACAACAATGTAGGACAAAAATGTAGGGCATTAGTAATCAAAAAATAACATAATTATCATGGTTTGGAAATGTGAAATGACTATCACCTAAATACAAATTCAGTCATAAAGTTTTCTAAGAAAGTAGGCATTGGGAGAAAAGCACTCTAATACATAAAACCCTCTTAAAATACTAATTTAGCTAATGCAAATAATCTGAAAATAAAAAAGAAAACAAAAACTTTTGTAAGCAAAATACATTTAATATGGACTTGCAATTTAACACGTATTTCAATTCACTCTTGAGGTGGGAATAGAAATACATGAGTCACAGAGACATTTGCCCTGCTCCCAGCTTCCTTTCTCCCCTTCTCTTAGATATGTCTTACCTACTACAGGTTCCCAGGGGTGTTTTCAGACTATTTGGGTTACGAATCATTTTGTCTAGAATTCCAACTATTTGTTCAAACTTTGGCCTTTCAGCGCGTTCCTTCTGCCAACAATCCAGCATCAGCTGGTGAAGACCAGCTGGGCAGTCCATGGGGGCTGGTAAACGGTAACCTTCTTCTATTGCTTTAATAACCTAATGGCCAAAACAACATTAAAGATATTACTGACCGAGTTTCAATTATAGCAAAACGAATTGTCCAGTAGGCAAAATAATTTATGAAGATAATGTGAAACACACTGATTTTCAAAAGACTTTTTTTTTTCCAAAACATCCTTGTACATTAAGCATGTGATCAAGGGGTGCATAAAAGAAAGGAGATTGTGACTTTTCCTAGTTAATTCAGCAATAGCTAGCAACAATGAATTCACAAGTTGCAATAATGGAAAATTTTTAATGTCATCCCCGAGGTTCTCAAAAAGGAATTATGTTCTAGAACCGTTTTATTTCTGTTTATACATATTAGGCTATGAATAATAATAATAAAAAAATCTCCAAATGTAAAAGAAACCCTTTATTACCCAGAAATAACTTTAAAAAGTTTTAATTTTTGTAGTGTTCAAATGACAATTTTAAACAAATTATCAAATATGTCGATCTACCATGGAAGAAAATATCACCAGGCACACTGTTATTTTAAATATGAAGCTTACACACGATGAGTTATACAATGCTGAACGATACAGTGGTGTGTGGCATCTGATTGTACTGGCTCATGAAGGTGGTTTGATCACTTCCCAGCTATAAGTTCGTGATCACATACTGGCAGACTGAAAGGCAGGGAGGGATAGAGCAGAGGGAGGTCACACTTGGAAATGGGGAAGGCTACATATGAGGGCTTTCTCACTCAGAGCGCTGGCTGTTAAACCTTACCAGCACATCAGTGTCTATTTATATTTAAGTCTAGGAAACTACATGAAACTTCGAACGTTTTTGAAAAACAGGCATCCACAAACATTTGTACATGACAAGCAGAAAGTATAAGTTACTGATTCACAGTTGAGTTATATGGAAAACGAAACTGGAATATGTTATACAGCTGAGCAGTACAAGGAAAATAAAAGAAGACCAAGACAAACAAGATCTTATAAAACATTAAGGTTTTATGAACAAATCCTTTGAAACTGACTAGTACATTAGTAGTAGAAATCTAAGAAAAAATGGCTGAAAAAAAAAAAAGAGGTAACCTTGCCTTTTTGAAGAAAATAAGGTCACATATAGGGAGACAAAAAGCTGGTTTAAAAAATACTGAATAGGCCCCTCCCTGGTGGTGCAGCTGGTTAAAGCACCACATTATGAAGCTCTCCAAAGCCACTGCAGCACGAGTTCCATCCCCAGCCAGGGAGATGACACACATGGCATGGCAGACCTCTCCTGCCCTGCCTGCTGCTCCCCTCAGCAGAGTATTTCAGTGGATCTGCCTGTTCAGCTCCCCACTCTGCCTCTGGTGACCCTCTCACCCACCACACCTCTGGACTGTACCCCAGTTCTGTAAGCATAAATAAAGCCCAGAAGTAACATTTTATTTCAACATAATATGAAACTTCTAGATCCCCCCAAAATAGTGGTTTACACATTTTTAAAGGAGCAGCAGCAACTGTAACATTTGCAATAAGAATTGGGAATGGAATTGGAACTCTACAGTGCACAGTAATAATTGTGCCCTTACCTCCAGGGGCATTGTGAATACCAACTTTCATTGCTATTTAGCACAAATTGGCATGATCCAAAGTATACCCTTTGAGGATAAACAGACTGATAGGAAAGAATCAGGCACATACTGAACTTAAGGATTCTGTAGTTTTCATTTAGTTTGTTTCACTATATTTCCATTTGGGCAAATAAAAGGTACTTTCAGCAAATACTTGCATATTCTTGGAAACAAATAGCTACACAGGTGAGACGGCTGAATCTACACTTCTTAAAGCATAATGCGGTCATTCATGAAATTAATTAAAACATCTCGTCTTTGTGAAATTATCAGAAACCCCTTGGATTTGCGATTCCAGTTCTAGCCTTCGTATTCTAACCAAAAACAAAAAGAAAAATATTCATAAGCAGTTTTAATTGTAATTTGTACCCAAAGGAATAGGAAGTGACCAGTGTAAAGCATTTTCAAGAACTGCTAGGATATAACAGACATCACATCTTGGTATAAAGTGTAAAGAAATACTTAGAAATAAAAGTACAAGTTGCTTGCTGCGAAGTGTTTCAATATTATTACAGAGAGATCATAGTAATTAAGGAAAAAGGAACACTGAAAGACTCCATAGTAATGGGCCTATAATAACTCAAAATGGAATACAAATTGAGTGGCTTCTATTCTCTGCTCCTATCCATTTTCATTTCATTGACCTCACAATAACATGACCCACATTTTATGCAATTAAATATTTTGGATTCCATTTATCAAATTATGGCCAAGTTAAAAACATCACAACTTTGTTTCTATCTTAACATAAAAAAAAAGACAAAGTCATAAATCAGTGGTGACTTTTAAAAGGATAAATTGAAAGCTTACAATTTAACAGAAAAAAATTTACTTATAAAAATTACATTTTTAAAGCTTCTAAATGCCTTTTAATGGACCACTTTAAGGGACTATCTTTATGTCTCACATCTTTATGAAAACTTAATCTTTTTATCATCCTTATACCTACTAATAGCATTAACATTATACTGGTTTAAGTAAGAAAAATAACTTTCAGTATTACACATAGAAATAATATATAATTTATATAATGAAAAAAATTCAACCTTTGAGAATTAACATTTCATTTTGACATTTTATTAGATAGTTAATGTGAATGCCAATTGCATTTTCAATTTATGTAATATCTATTAAGTTTGACTGAATTTATATCAGGAAGTTTTTCTGAAAGATCATTAATGGAAAGGGCTAAATATCTATAGACTTTTAAGACAAAATGAAAGTTGGAAATTTCAGTCCCAATTATTAGCAAATAAAAAGATCCTAACTAGTTATCTAGTGAACTCTCTGCTTCCAGGGTAGTGAAAACTATACAGTTACACATATGCTAGACAAATGAAGACATGAAGTGCATTCACTGTGTCAAGTGACAACCTCTTTGGGTCAATACACACATACTATTTTTCCTCAAATTGTTATTGCTCACTGTCCTGTCTAAGGGTTCAGCTGAAGCCACCTGGCAACTATCTCCTTCACTGACTTCACATGCCCCTTTTCTATTTCTTCTGATTGATCACAGATGAGCATTCTGCATGGCTATTTGGGGACTCAGGACATTGGGTGCTTGGTGAAAGGTGTATTGTGATGATAACCACAGAGGTTTAAACCTACTCCTTAATCAGTTACAGTGCTGGAAACCAATGTTAATTCCATTAGAAAACAAACAAACAAAAAAGAACAACAACAACAAAAAACCCTCCAATTCACCTCGTGCTTTCATGTTGTTTTTGTGAAAGGACTTTTAAAATTCATAGTATTTGACTTGATAGTTTTCTAAAATCTCTGAAAACTTCCCTGGCAACTAAATTTGAACAATATAAAGTGAACTGATTCAGTTAATGCAACATTAAGGCTAATTAAAAAAATAGTCTCAAAAGTCAATAAAAGGAAACTTAACAAAATCCACACATATACATAGGATTTCTGTATGTATTTTGGGCTCCATAGAGATCTTAATCTCTTCATTAACTACCAGAAGCCACAAGTTATTTTTTTTTGACAGAGTGGAATAATTTTATATTACCCAGTATTTTACCACTTTGAATATTGAAAATTAAAAATATAATTGCTCAACTAGTACTTTAATACAATAAGGATAAAATAATGAATATTACCATCAAAAAAGAATTTAAAAAATCAGCTTTACCATAAGAACTGAATGGAACTGTTTAGATAATTTCATATTATTATAAAAAATTGTGTACAAATTTAATAATTGATCATCAAATTTAAAAACATATTCTATATTAGAATTAAACTCCACTATAAACTTAATGTTTTAATTTGATTTTTTAAAAAAAATCTTAATATAATAATTATGTACTTATGATACTTTTTAAGAAAAATAATGCAACAATGCTTTGGGGACTCTAAAATTTTAAATATTTATGTTTTTCTTTTTAACCATTTATTGTTTTTAGAAGTTAAGTAAACTTTGCATTTAAGTCATCCTATATTCCTGTCATTCCCTTTATGTTTGAATCTAGTAAGAAGGAAGGTGTCAAAAGAAATGAAACTCTACCAAGTGTCTAGGGAATGTAAATATTTCTCTTTCTCTGCCCCAAGGATTTGTTTGCCCATATTTTGACAGCCTATGAAATATCTGACACTGAGACCTGTCAAATTTTAACAACTTTGGCTCTGCCAAATGGACTCATCATTTAGATTTTTATTTTTAAAAACCAAAACAACAACCAAAGTTTCATGTTAGCATTCAATTGAAACTTTCAAAAGATTTAACTGATTTCAAAGAGTTGACTGTCTAGGACATGAACTTTTCAGTTAATGCTGAAATTTGTAATGTACTGAAAATAACCTTACAAACATAATAATCTAAATTTATTTGTCTAGAACCAATAATTGACAAGTTTTACAAACCATAGGAACTTGCTATAGAAAATTCTAAAATTAAAAACAAAAATACTATTTTAATATAATGTTTTCATGATCTCTTTTTGAAAAATAACCTCATTTCAGTACCTTAAAGACTGACTAGTCATAAACAATTTGTTAGCCACATCCTTGGGTTAAATAGCAATACAGTCTCCCTTGAGCACGTCTTCTATTGTTTTACATGTAAAAAAGTTGCACTATTTTACTCCCAAACTCCTTCAAAAAGTCTTTTCATCTTCTTGCTGCAATCTAGTCCTTACTTAAAATCATTATCAAGGTGTTGTGTGCACCTCTGTTAGAGGAAAGTGACTTTGGTTGGTCCCAAATGCCACACCAAGATTGTGTTCTTGACTCCCCAGTCAACAGGTATGAATCAAGGTCTTCTGCAGATGTCTAGTTCAAATCCAGGTTATCTGGATTTGATTTCACATCTAGGTTATTGAAAATTCACTTCCAATTTCAAATTACTCAAACTATATGAAACTGCTAGTGTTTGAATGTTTCTGTGTGCCAATTTCACAAACATCAACCTAACAGAAGCAAACATTCATTTGAACTTACCCCACACCATTCTATAAATGGTCTCTTGGTGTGAGATGTATATCCCCAGAATTGTCCCCAGTTTCTTTTCTCAAAGGACAACAGCATGTTTCATATCTTAGCATGTCCTTTTGCAACAGGGTACATATAATAAGTGCTTTTTTTGATTTATGGGAATTCTCACGGGTACTCACTTTGTGACTACATGTGATCTGTGATTCTAAAATAGCAATATGAAACACCAACATTGAGCATAAAATACAGATTATCTGATGAAAGTACATTTAATTAAACACATAAATTGATAATATTAATATTAAACATATTTTCTCAGAACATTTAATGAAAAAGAAAGATAAGCTGTAAAGATAAAACACAACCTTCCTTCCTCTCCTTTTAGTCAATGTTATTTTACTCATGTGACTTTCAAGGGAGCTCTGTAAGTGCAGCATCATTTGGTTTAGTTAGGAGGAAATATCTGCTGTCGGCTTCTATTAAATACTAAGACTGTTCATTAAAAAAAGGACAGTTCTTCAAAATGAAATTAGCTGGATTACTAGTTTCTGGTAATTTATGTGATACTCTGTGGTAATAATTGTGAAAAACTAAACAACCATGCTTTTATAATTCTATAATAGATTCTTCTTCCTAAATCATTACCTACATGTTCTAATATTAATGGATACTAATGCATTAAATCCTTTTTGTTTATATAATGTAACACCTACATCTTGATTTGACATGTCCCAATAAGGCCTTTCTCCATAAGACATAACTTCCCACATGACTATCCCATAGCTCCACACGTCACTGGCTGATGTGAATTTCCGGTACTGGATGGCTTCCGGTGCTGTCCACCTTACTGGAATTTTTCCACCCTGTTATGAAAAGAAATTGACCTTTTAAGCATGTATTATAACTTGTAAGTCACTTATATTAGTGTCAAAAAAGGGCATTAAACATTTGCAGGCTTGGTTGGCAAAGCAGCAGCAGGTGGTCTACCTTGACTCTCTCTATGGGTCCTGAAAGTTTCTAATGTATTATTTAAAATATCATTATATAGCTTCATCTTTAAGGTAACTCAACTTAATGAGACAAAAGAGATCTTCAGGAAAGAGTCTAGTCAAAAGACACTGATAAAACAACCCAAATCACTATTAACATTAAATAAATATGGAACATATCAGTAAATCCTCAAATATTTTACAGTCACACAAAAGCTATAAGAATTAGCATAACTAATCTTCTTTAAAAATCTTTATTTAAAATGTGATTATATTTTTCTGTTATCATTATGAGTGTTATTAACTAGATGTTGATATATATAACTGCATATTATTTACATGACTACCCTGTGTTAGATAAACAAATTAATCACTCTTAGCATTACTTTTCCTTTTAGAGTATATACAGATCATAAACACACAAAAGGTAAAAGAAAACAACAACAGAAAAGCTTAGATCTATTTGCCTCCTTTCTTCTGTTTAAGTTTTACATTATTAAATCCCACTTTCCCAGCAGGAAAATCTCAGGACTGTTAAAGAGATCTAACAACAGACTTTTTCTTACAGTAGTTGTATAGACAGCTTCTGGATCATCCTCTATAACCCGGGATAGGCCGAAATCTGACACTTTACAAACAAGATTGCTGTTGACAAGAATATTGCGAGCTGCAAGGTCCCTGTGAACGTATCCCATATCAGCTAAATATCTCATTCCAGCAGCAATTCCTCTCAACATTCCTACTAGCTGAATGACTGTAAATTGCCCATCATGTTTCTGTAGGAAGACAGAAATAAAAGTTTTATTAAAATATATGTATATATATATATATAATTATATATATATATATCACTGTATTTTGAAAAGGAAAAAAAGGAGGAAAATTATCTGCACATAAGCTATTTCAAACTGTATATGAAGAATATATTCATTTTTTATATAATAGACACCAGTAAAAATACCAGTGTTGAGTCAACTGGAAATCAAGTAATACAAAAGAGAATTTGGTAATTGCTCTATTGTGATTTATAGAATGGATACACACACACACACACATGCATGTGTGTGATTTCTCACATATATATATATATATATATATATATGAGAAATATTCTTATATTTATATATTATATATATATATGGTTTTCATCCATGGTTCCTGGCACACAGGTCCTCTTAAGCCTTTCTAATTTCTTATGTATGGTGTTAAAGATGTGTCTTATTCTCTTAGTGAAGTTAATTTTTTAGGAAAACCTGAAGGCAAGGGACTGGAAGCTGAGCACAATTGCTAATCTCTAAAGACTGAATCAATCATGAAATGTAATGGAAAACATTTTATGGTTTCCATGAAAGCTCAAAAGGAGGGGGCTTCCCCAAAGTTATTGAATTGGTAAACACATGGTGATTTGTGGGTGAATGGTACACCTAGAGAAAGCATGTACCTTGCCCTTTCTTTTCCTTACACTGGTTTCTTCTGGCTGTTGATAAGTATCTTTTGTAATACACCAGTGACTCAGTGAGTAAATGGGTTTACTAAATTCTGTGAATCATTAGTGCTAATCAATTGAACGTGTGGAGAGTGTGACACAAACTTTTGACATAGTCAGCTGGTCAGAGAGCAGATGGGTATCTGAAATCTGAGTGTATTGTGGCGATTGTGGTGACACCTGATCTGCAACCAGTTGACAAGAAGCAGGGCTTGTCAGACACATGTATGAGGCATTTGAAGTGGGGGGGGGTGATTTGGGAGACTGAGCCCTTAAACTGTAAAATGACGCTGTGTCGTAGACTTTGTCAGCACTGAGTTGAATTCTTGGACACATGACTAGTGTTTAAGAATTGCTTTATGGTGTGAGGAGGCCTCCACACAATCTTTAGAAATTGGGCTGTCAGGACGCTCCAGAAGCACAGAAATAATTTATTAATTTATACTGGTAGTTATTAATGTTAATAATAGGTTTAGATAATGCAATTCTGAAAGTTCATGTTAGTTTTAAGTAACAAAATCCATAAATATTATCCCTGTAAGCTAATGTATTCCCTACATGTGAAAAAATTTTATGTTATCTAAAATATACAAAGGGATGGAGAAACTTATATTAAGATATTGTCTCTAGAACATAAAAAAGTTGAAAGAAGAAAAGTTTTGAGTACAAATGATGCAGAACGAAGTAAAAAAATATTATACTGACTATTTCTGTTTTCAGTTTATTCATTTCCTTGGTTTGCTATTGGTAGGAAGCTTCCTGGAAATAAATATCCTCTAAAATATATATACTAATTAGTGATACTAAATCTCTGTTCATCTAAGCAATTTTTACCCCCACAGATTTCTTCAACTGAATTACAAATATGGTGCCTTAAAGAGATTGGTTAAGTTGTTGGACTTGCTAGGTGAAATGCAGAACTATGATGTATATTTGATTTTAAAAGACAATTTTCTGAACTGTCAATGTTATAATGTCTATATTTACAATGAAACATTTTTCAGGTATTTATATTGCTAGCATGTATAGTAAATTTAAAATGAATGGTACAATAATTTTGTTACTTACCCTGAGAAATGCATCTAGAGCGCCATTTTCCATGAATTCTATTACAATCATGACTGGTTTTCCTAAAATTAAAAAAATATATATACATATATATGTATGTGTGTGCACATATATGTACACATATATGTGAAAAAGGAGTTGTTTCAGACACCATAATCTAAACTTCAAAGACCTTTTTCATCCTAGGTAAAATACATGGTACTCTTTTGAAAGACAGATTGAGTGACTTGAGAGGTTTTTTAATGTTTCTGCTAAGTTCAAAAAGCCATTGAGGCCCTCCCTGGTGGCGAAGCAGGTTAAAGCGCAGCACTAAGAAGCTAAAGCCACTGCCGCATGAGTTCGATTCCCGCCTGCCCCGGAGGAGATCCACATGGCGAGGCAGACCTCTCCTGACCCGCCCGCTGTTCCTCTCAGCCATGTACTTCTTTGATCTGCCTGTTCTGCTCCCCTCTCTGTCTCTGGTGAATCCTCTCACCCTCCACATCTTTGGCCTGTACCCCAGTTCCATGTGAATAAATAAATAAAAATCTTAAAAAAAAAAAAGCCATTGAATGTCTGTTTGGAATATATACCTGATTCATAAAATTAAACAATATTAATGTGTTCTTCTGATACCTGCTTTGTGAACAAAAGTGAGAAAATGATGCTTTATATAAAATCTAAGACTAATGTTTCACTTTATGTAAGTAAATGAAAATACTTATCATCCTTCTATATATAGATCAGATTTATTGTTTAACTCTAATCCAGCATTCTCTGTAATTGAATTTTTTTCTGAAGTGGCAACACAAAATAATTGTTTTCATTAGTTCTATACAAATAAAACCTTTTATTCAGCATATAAAAATGTTCATAACTTGGAGTTACTATTATGTAAGACACAATATATGAGTGACATAATAAATAGCTACCTCGTGTAACAACCCCTTCCAAATGGACAACATTTGGGTGGTCAAACTGTCCCATGATGCTTGCTTCACATAAAAAGTCTCTTCTTTGTTTTTCTGTATAACCAACTTTCAGCGTTTTTATGGCTACAGCGACATCTCTTTTCCCTGGAAGTTTCAAACGACCACTACAGACTTCTCCAAATTCTCCTGAAGTACAGAACAGGCAGGTTTATTTTAATTTCAGAAATACTTTTCCCTTAAAGAAAAAGGCATTAAATTCTTTAAGTGCATGTTTAAGCTTTCATAAACTGTTACCCAAGCTATTATTTTAAATTAACAAAAACTTTTAGAAATAGCACTTAGATTTGAAATGCAGTATATAGCCTGCTTTGCCTATTAAAATAGAAGAGTGAATTAGCAAATACTAGACATTGTTATTGCTTTTTCAGTTTGAGAAACAAATATTTCTAAAGTCTGCTAGATTTAAGGGTCTTGGATCCAAAATGTGTAGATATTACAAACTACAACATACAAAGAGAAAATAACATTCCTTTTAAGTAATTCACACATACTAATTTTCTATATGAAACTAAGTAGCACACTGGTTACTTATACCTAAAACTACAAGAAAATACGGTGAAGCGGAAAGCTTTATAAGTAGTGTTGAATCAAGTAAGAGGAAATATTTATTTCAACAAAATTCAAGAACAGCCTTATGTTTTTTAAATTCCAAGTCATTATTTTAATAACAGGTTAAAAGTGTTATGAGAAAACATATAACATCTTAAAATGACAGAATTCAAAAGATACACAGATTCTCTGGCCATGCACTTTTTTCTCTTTTTCCTTAAGATTTCATAAACAAGTACAGCCTCATTGCTTCCAACAGTTCAGGTAAATGTAAAAGTTCTATACTTGAGGTATAATTATTTGCCTGTCATTATGATGTATGACTTTCGATCCTGGCTAAAAGGAACAGCTGAACAAGGAAGCTACAACGGCCTTACCTGCACCAATCACACGCTCAATTTTAATACAGGAGGCATCTAGCTCCTTGGCGAATTGATGGACAGCTCTATTTGGGTCTTCATAGGTTTCAGGGTCAATGTAGGTTTTGGTGCCTGGAAATTTAACTGTAATGATGTAAGAAAGCATGACTGTGATGAAGCAAAGCACTTATTGTGCAGTCAGCCCAGGAATTTCATTATGCAGAGTGCTCCTTGGAACAGTGAACTTGCTTCCACATCACCTGATTCACAGCAGTTTTAACAGACTACTTCAGTCTGTGGGCGTATAGGTATTATCTGCAAGCTTCTATAGGTAACATAGGATCCAGCTCATAGGTTGCTAACTGAATTGCTTTTCCAGTAAATCAACAAAAGACATCACCAAAATTCTCTGACATGACTCTTATCAGACTGGAGGTTTAATTAAATTCACTGCTATCATGGCATAGTTCACGCCATATTGAGGTTTGTAATGGACTTGGAAACACATTTGTAAATCTATCAGTCAGTCAATCAATCAAATTAATACACTGGGAAAAGAAGACATTTCATTTACAGGTAGCCTACTACACTGACAGCAATATTAAAAACATTTAGACATCTTACTTATTCTTTTGATTTATTTTTTTAAAGACCAACCACCGTTGACATATACATAAAATTAATACAAGATGTGAGGGGCTGCTATCACAGAGTCAGAGAGGAATCTACTGAAGACACAGTTTCATCTTCATCTTCAAGGGCAATAGAGGCCAAATATACAAAGTGCAGAGTAAAGTTAGAAAATTTACAATATTCCTGGGATATGCTAACCATGTATGACAGAAATTTGAAAGAGGAATGGTGTATATAAACTTTCCATAATAAGGCTCTGGAAGGAGGTAGCCAATATTCCTCAGAAAAGGTAGTCAAAATTCAAACAACATAGAATTATCTTAAAAGTTAAAAACGTCTTAAAATGCACCCAGAAGCATGCAGGTAACAGATAATGATATGTCAACTTTAAATCAAATTCAATTACAATAATGTATTCCAAATCTAATCATTTGGTTAAAGACAAAGATAGGCATATATTTGGTTATATTAATGCAATGAAAAGAATTACACTATATCCTCAAAAAAACTTTATTGTTTTTAACAAAGCCACCGAACAATCTTTTCATTAAATCTTACTATTCAGAAAACAATATATTTCTTTATGTATTACACTGCAGCCTAACTGTGCTTATGTCATCACATTAAAGTTAATTTATATTTTAAAAATAAACACATAACAAACGAAAAGAAGCAGAATGTATAAAGGAAAATGGGATTTAAAAATCTTGATTTATTCTGCTGTAGTTGATTGTTTATCCAAAATTGATTGTCTTAAACAATTACTGTTGCAGTTTATAAAACTGACAGATGCTCATTTGTTACTAAAGCTGAACATGAAAAAAAACACAAGAAGAAAAGAGAGAAGGGATAGAAAGAGAAAAGAGAGAAGAAGGAGTACAGGGAAGAGGGGGGGAAGAAAGAAGAGAGAAGGGAAGAAAACAATAGGTTAACCTCCTAGATTGGCAGGCAGATGGAGAATGAGCCATCTTCCCCCTTTTGATTCTCTTTCTTTCCTTTTTTTTTTTTTTTTTTTTTTTGTGATAAGGGAGCTCTTAGAATGGAGGTAACCTTTTGCATCTCAAACGGTTCTCTGATGGTTCTTTATTCAAGCTGTCATAAAACATTTTGACAGGACAGAACAATTTTGGCATAAAAACATGAAATACTGCCCAGCTTGGATTGGAAGACATTGTTCAAAGAAATGGTAGGAGGAAACAAAATGTAAATTGGAATTGCTTCACTAAACTCCTCCATTGTGTTTATATCTTTAAATGTAGCTCTTGGGGCCATGGAGAGTTGAGGGCACCTGATACAAATGACTGGACATTCTATTAAATTCAGTGCTCTAAAAGCTAGTTAAATGGTTGCTTTCATGTTTCTGTAAAAATTCAATCGGGTGTCTTAGCACCTAAGAAAATTGTCTGTATATAAAGGATAAAAGGACACAATTTGTAAATAGCTGGTCACCATAGTGTTGTACTTTACTTTTGATACATTTATAAAATCCAATAACATGCCTGGGTTTCATCAAATAACAAGAAAAGAGATCCTTATAAAGATAGAGACTCAAAACTAGCAAGGATTTACTAGAGAGGATATGTTAAGTGTATTTCAGTGTTGCATTATTCATTAAAAATGTAGGTTTCAAAATAAGGACAATATTGACAAAATATCTGAATATTCTGGTCTTCTGTTTATCTCAACAGTGTTAACTTTCTGTTTTAATATCTTACATTTCTCATGAATGTTAAATGATTAAAACTGCTACTGATAATTTGTACTGAAGATAAAAATGTGTGTAAGCAAAGCTTATCTTGTCTATGTTAGCAAGAAAAACATGCAAGTCTACTTTAATTATAGACTGGATGTCAAGTGTAAAAAAATCAAATGGTGTCAAAATATTAAAATTTATGGATGACAATTAAGCATAAAGCTATAGAACAAGTTTTAGATAGCCATGTTTCAACTCACCTTGTACATTTACTAACAAACAAAAAGCAAATAAACTAAAACATATTTCATAATTTGGGTGTCACGAATATTTTCAATCAAGGAAAGAAAAATGAAGTACCTATTAAGGTAATATTGAATGATTCTGCCAATAAACTGTTCACATATGAGTAGAATGAGAAATTCCAGGGTTTATACTTATGTTATTTTTATAAATACATTTTTAAAATTAGAGCTAAAAATTTAGGCATTCAAATTTTGACCTGCTCCTTCCTGATTGTGGAAATGTAAAAATATTCTATCAGGTTATGGAAGAAAAAGCAAGTCACTTCTACTTTTTCTGTAACTCCTCTAGCTGTAAACTGCTAATGCACTCTCATGCCTGAGGCTTGACACAAGCCACTCCCAGCCAGATTAGCAAAAGCAAGTGACAACACAGGGAATTTAACAAATAATCCCAGGGAGAGGTAGTAGAATCACATGTATTCAGTTATAATCAGGGCTAGATTCAAATTTCATGAGACTGTTAGCCTCTGACATAGTGGATAACCTCTGTATTAAAAAACCTTTGTGATTAAATCATACACAATTTCTAGGACTCTCTCTATGAAAGTGAGAGAACCTGACGGTTATGCTTTATAAAGTCACCTTTGGTGATAACGCTTTAATTTATAGTATCCTAGATGGCCTTCTTCTTTCAGTGGTTGCAATTCTAGAGTTTCATAATCAGTGTGGACATGCATTATGTGAAATCATTTCTTTTTTGGAAACTAAGGTCAAGGGTAACTATTTCTTCAATAAATAAAAATACAATGAATAAACTTAGGAACAAAAGTAATACTGTGCATGATTTGTGTCTTTAAACAATACATGTTGTTAATTAATGTTTATATATTTTATATAAATGTTTATAATGTTTATATAAATATTTATTTATATAAATGTTTATTAATTATGTTTATTTATTTTTATCTATAATGTTTATATACTTTGGGAAATTTACATGATAATATATCTTAAATATTGACAAAAGAACTAATAAAACATAGTAAATGTTATAAATTTTATGTCATTTATAGGAAATTTATATCCACTCATGAGAAAATTTAGCAAAAATTATAGCTACTGTAAAAATAAGCAAAACTGTTTAACAATATTTTTAAGGATAAAAAAGGAAATAATGGAATGGGTAAGTACATCACTAATTTATTAATTAATGGACTAAAAGAATTCATCAGGTTTAACTTTGGTTGTTTAAATTAATAATATTTAATCACATTTCTCTCATGTTTTCACTTGCCATCCATATTACAACAAAAATAAGATTAATATAGATTGGCAACTAATTTCTTTGGTTTCCCTTAGCTATCTACCAAATGTGACTATTAAAATATATTTTTAAAAATCACATTGGTGACTCCAACTCATAGGAAAATATCAGAAGGTTGAATTAATTAAAAAAATCAAAAATATACAATTTATAACAGCTGTAGAAAAGCGATTCCTTAGCTCAGTTATTTACGGTAGCACCTCTTATTTGGTGTATAAAAAGGGCCTATCCCCTTAACTTGAAATGAATTGCTTAGCTAGAGCATGGGTGCATGCAACATTTAATGGATTATAATTAGAATGGCATAACATTTGGGCAAAGTTGGCAAAAGGAAAAATTGTGACAAAAAGCAGCTGAGTATCCTGTAGTTATATTAAAGTTTCTTGTAAGCGATTACATTTCTAAATATATATTTTCTTTTTAAAATTGCACATAACATGACGTTTAATCTAAAATATTGTTTATATGATTGAAAGCACTGTTTTGAGCTCGCTATATAATTTCAAGCATGATACATTAGTAATTTGTTCATGCCAATGCTAACAATCAGGTTTCTGTATTAATTGGGGTATATAATAGTAAAGAAAAGCCAAACACTTACAATGAAAGTAAAGTTCTTCATCTCCTTCTTGATCAGCTTTGCTATAACCACAGTGCCTAGAAAAAATAAAATTTGAGACAATCTCAATCAATGATCTTACTTTACACATTTAAAATTCTATACCAATAATTTAATTATTTGATAATATATTGCTTAGGATTATAAGCAAAATTAAAAAAAATTCCCATTGTTACATATTCCTTAATAATAAGATAGCAATCCACATAATTAAAATTTCACATAAAATTAAAAAATGCACAAAGAAGAAGAAACATTTTATGGATTTAGATTTATCAATGACTGACTATTTGTTTACTTATTTTTCTGAAAACAAAAATAATAACAGCAACAACAAAACCAACAGATTTTAAATAGTTTCCACGAGTCACTAAAAAAATAATTTTTTCTCAGTTATCATCTGTATTAATTATAAAAACCTATTACCGAAAATAAGCAATATATTTTCAATCAATATAATTTAAAATATTTTTAATCTAAGTTGATTGAGTTTACACTGTATTTTCACTGTGGAAGAATGACAATTTCTTGAGCTTTAATGTTGCAATTCTAACAAAGAATACTTGTAGTTTCTATGGAACACTTAAACAGATTATTTATAATCAATAAGCTAATGTAGTTCTAATTACAGATGAGAACAAAGTTATGTTCTACCTTCTTCCAATGATGAAACCAAAAACCATGAACACCAAAATGATGGTCCCTGCCACAGCAACCACAGCGATTATAATCACAGGATTCTGCTCGCTGGAGACAGCTGTAGCTGTGAAGAGAGGAAACAGACTCAGGAATGCTTAACAGTGGGCAGAAACTTGGGGGTTAAAATAAAATCTTATAAACAAGATATAAGTATTTGATTTAATTCACTTATATTTTCAAATTAATGCAGTGCATTCTAACAATATCAGTTTAATGAATGTTTATTTTTGCATTTTAAAGTAGCAGTATGAACAGCACTTTTATCTCTTATATTCCTCAGTAGTAAAAGAAACCTAGGCAATGTCTTACTGAAAGCTTCATTGCTGAAAACACAAGTTATGAATCAGGAAATATAAATCTTTGAATTACAATTGCAATTGAAACCCTATTTTTTCCTCAGCAAAGGATTTGATTCCTGTCTCTTTGGTTTGTAAAAAAGAATGGAACATACATCGTCTGTGTATTTTTCAAAGTATTTTAAATGCTTCATATTTACATAATTAATATTAAAAATCATCACAGTCATAATAAATCTTCATGAATTTTTGGTTTATTACAACTCAGGAAAAAGATGAACAGTTACCTAGTATTCATTTTTTATAATAAACACCTTGAGAGTTTAAGATTGCAGGAGCTATCCTATTATGAAAAAGCAAAACTATGCAAGCACTTTAAAAAAGATTTTAACATTATCAAAGTAGAGCTATTTTGTGCACAATATTAAGTGATTCTTCTATGCTCATTAAGCAAGCCAGCTAGACCTGTGTGAGAGTCTCTTTGGGAACAGTGTATGTTTACATGTCTTTTTAAAGAAGCTTTTGATTCCAATTCTTCATCAAGTCACACGGTTTTGTCACTTCCATTTTCCAAATTAGTGAAGCTTTACTTATACTTTAATCCACAATTGTCATATTTTCCCCAGAGTATTATGTTTTAATACCAGCATAGATTTCATAAAATAATCAAAGGAATATAAAACAGTGAAAATGTAGATTCCAATAAGTGATCCAGCTGCAAATATCATACACTATATAATGTCAAACTAATAGAGTTTGTTTATTTCTGAAACAAGCAACAATTAATTTTAGCAAGATGGAAAATACAGCTCCTTGCTTGTGGCAAGGGCACAGTCCCTAGAGTAGCAAATTATATGTAGGCAGAGTAAGTCTTGTGGCAGTAGGCACTATAAACTTTATTTCTGATTGTTTCTCTCTCTAGTTTATCTATATTTCTACCTTTTGATAACTCATTTCTTAATTTTGTAAACCTATGCTGACTATAGGGCTTATACTGAGAAACACTAAAAATAGTTCTAGTCTAACAGTTTTTTAACAAAACATTATACAACTACTTTATTCTCCACCTCCTGATTTGCTCCCTAAGGGAGCTACTTAAGAAGGGGAAAAAGAAGAAAAAGAAAGCAACTTTTAAGTTTCAAATTCTCTATTATAGCCTACTAACATTCAATAGACAAAAAAAAAAAAAAGTATTTTCGTTTATTTAGGTTTTTGTTTGTTTTGTTTTTACCTTCCTCTATATATATGGAGAAGAGAGAGAAGAAAAATAACGTAGTAGTCCGGCTCATGAGGAAGGAAAAATACATGTGTAGAAATTATTTCCATTCAGTCAGTGTTCCCCAGGGGTCTAATTCTTTGCTTGTCTTATACTCGGTTCTTTCTTTAGGTTCAGAAACAGAACTCCAGTGAGAAAACTAAACTCCAGTGAATGGAGAATGAGAATTTGTGAACATTCATTTATCTAGTTTTATAGTCAGGTTTACACTTCAATCTTTCCATAATCTACATGCATGGTCAATATTTCCATCTACTTTGTGCATAATGAATATGAAGTTAATTTATAATTGCCATACCACCACATTATGCTTTAAAATTGTGAATTGGTAAAATTAATTTTTCAGAGAAGGGGATTTTAAGATGCTATGTGCAGTGGGAAACTTTGTGGTTGGCAGAGGAGAAAGAACATTTGATTGGTACCCAGCTGCTGTGGATGGGTGATACACCAGAGAGAGTAGGCACATGCTGGTTTGTTGCCCTCTTCCTCCTTTAAAATGATAATAGCTTTACAATCTTAACTCTGCTGTGGAATTTTTTGGCATCAATTATTTTCTTTGAAATTTTGAGGGGGGCCTTCCCATTGTACCTCAATTACCATAAAAAAAAAAACAAGAAAAAAAATCATGGTTTCCAGGTATCACAATCTGATTAGAATTTCTGTCTTGAGTGCTTTTTGTTAAGGAAAATGTGAAAGCATATGTAAATTTTACATACTCTGCAAAATGTGATTCATTAAGATTCTTAAATCAGTGCTTCATATTATGAATGAAATCGTCCAACTCGTAAGAATATTTTTCAGATTTCATCCAAAAGCTGTATTTGCCATGGATATATTTAGTTACTTCACTTTGATGTTTTTTCAGATTACAGGGGTGTTTTCTGGGGTCATTTGGAAAGTTATTCCTCAAATCAAATTCCACTGTATCAGTTAAAATATAGCTTTGCATCTACATATAATAAATATCGTTAACAAATCACTGGAGGATTTGATAAATGTTTAACTAAGTTATACATTGTGAAATTTACTGGTGATACTTGTTTAAAGTTACTGGCAATGCTTTAGTAAGTAGTGAACTGAAATTTTATTTTTAGTCCCTGTGTCCAGTTTTGGATTGAGAAGATTTTGGCTATGTGCCCACTGGGATACATGTGTGAGATACACTTAAAAAATATTACGATCAATAGAATAATTTGTTTAGCTTTTCAAATAGTACTCAACTGACTTCTACTCAGTGTCATCTTCCCTCTTGCCCTACTTGCTTAGTGTGTTGGCTACTTCCTGAGAGGATCAATCCACCACTCTATCAGCATCCAAACACAGGACCAGAATTTGTGTAAGTCTGTCTTTTCTTTTTCTTTTAATATTTATTTATTTATTTATTTATGCATACAATAAGTGGGGTACAGGCCAGAGGTTCAGGGATGGTGAGAGGATTCACCAGACACAGAGTGGGGAGCAAAACAGGCAGATCGACAAAGTACCCTGTTGAAGGGAGCAGCAGGTGAGACAGGAGAGGTCTGCCATGCCATGCAGGTCACCTCTGGGCCAGGGACTGAACTTGTTTTGAAGCAGCTGCGGCTAGCTTGTAGTGCTGTGTCCCATCACTTTGCACCACCAGGTAGGACCAACAGTCTCTCTTTTCATTAAATTTTAAATCATGAGCATTAAGTGTGTCATGTGTCTCAGTGAACCCATGACTCAACAGTTGTATTTCAATAGATTTGTCTGTTTTGCTCCCCACTCTGTCTCTGGTGAATCCTCTCACCCACGGTCCCAGGCGCCGAGCACCTCTGACCTATACCCCAGCTTTTGTATGCATAAATAATAAAACAAATCTTTTAAAAAATACACCATTTGATGTATTTTACTATATTAGAAATCACTAATAATCTAAGTTGAAAACTTCCAGGATATATTACCAAACATTTAAATGTTGAAAACTTCCAGAATATATTACCAAACATTTAAATGTTGAAATCTTAAAATACTTTAATGCATTGGGGGTCAATGAACTTAAGTACTCTCATTTTTAATCTTACATAGTTCATTTAAAAGAGTTAATAAAAAATAAAGGAACTTATGCCAAGTTATATGAGCTTTTTAATCATACTTTTAATCTACAACTATATGTACTTGACTTATTTCAAACATATTCCAAAGTTTGTAGTTTTGATTATTACTGCTTAACTTAAAAATAAAACAAATATTTTGTAAGATTATTGTTATCAATCAACAAAATTGGCTAATATAAGGAATAGTTATTAATTTAATTACCTTTAATAACATCTATAAAATATTTTCTGATATCAAAACAATTTGATGTTTCAACATTACTGAAATGATTTAAAGTATTCTACTAAAAATTAAAATAAGAAAATCATATTACCCTTTCAGTTCACCTCTTTTTCTTTTTATTTTAAAAGAAGTTTTTGAGAAACCTAGGTTAGCAAAGAAAAGGTAACAAAAGAGCTGGTATATCTTGTGTATGAACTATGATATCAGAAGAATTTAAAAAACTACACAATCAGCACTAGTACTCAAGCTATTCTCAACTTTTCCCTATTAAAGTGGGACATACATTCCAAGATTTATCTGCTTATTTTTGATATACTTTATACACATGCTCTTCTTGCTTTCCAAAGTTGCATCATAAAACATAAAATGATAAAGGTGATTCAAGATATTGGTGACGATCCACTTTTTTTAGTAATTGAAGTGAAGTAATACTGGCTTACAGCACTGCATATAATTCAGAGTGGTAGTAAATTAAGAATAATTAATTCAGTTACACTCAATATTTTATATATACTTCAAACATGCCTTACATTATGGTCTAAATATTTAAAAAATGCAAAAGATATCAAACATAAAAATAAATACAGTTTTTTTTAACCTGTATATGTAATATCATTATTAAAGAGCAAGTAGCTTAAATTTACAAATTTTCACATAACATCTTTCTCTGGCCTAACTTGTGGGTACATTCTGACTTTGCTGATCAGGAGAGTGAGTTGTGAGGCAGCAGTTTCACTGATACAACTTGTATAATAAGATCATCTGGGGCACTGAGGAGAGAGAAATCTACAAAAACTGCCTGTGGCAACACAAAACTGAAAGAATGCTGTTTCTGTTTCTAATTTCAACTTCTTAAAATAAATGCAGTATGCATTAAAGAGCTGAATTTAAATCACAAGTTTCGAACATTATAAAACAAAGCAGCAAATTTCAAATTATTATTCTGAATAGACTTTGCGAAGTACACATATATTTTAACTTCGTATTAAAAAAAAAACAATATTTAACCAAATCATCACCCCCCCCCAAAAAAAAAAAACTAGAGTTATGAAGATTAAAAAAATCCAATCCAAAGGTGGTAATTACCTTCAAACATTTTACCTGTAGCTTCCTCTAGAGTGGCAACATCAAGCCTGGGACTGTAATTTCCATAACCAGCAGCAGTAAAAGCCCGAATCTGGAAAACATACACTGTTCCTGGTTTCAGATTATTAATGGAGGCTGAAGTGGACTTGGTCTTTACTGTCGAGTAGGTCCGTTCCCTTTGATCCTAGAAACAATATATACAGGGAATATTTAATTGTGATTGCAACCAGACAATTTGACAGCCAATTCTTGCAATTTATTTCAATTTGCTGCATTGTTTTTATAAGGGTTATACTGTACCCTGTGGAATATTAAAACACTGAGCTGTTTCAAGATAATATAAAATGTAAATGTGAACACATGCCTTTGTTCTATAAATTTCAAAGAGAAATAATTTTGTTAAAACATTTATGATGTTTCCAGCTTTGATTTGTTGGAGAGTACAGTGGCAAGAACTATTTAGCCGTAAATATAATCAAAGATCTTTTTGAACAAAGCAAGGGTATACCTGTAAAATCTATGGCTTGGGAGGTCCTCATTTCAAAATGGAGCTCTCTTAATAAATGACCTCAATGTTATTCAGCAAGCAAAAAAAAAAAAAATCACTTAGTAAAAATGAGGTTATTAAATCAAGAAATTTAGTTAACACTACTATTATATAGTAAAATGAAGATGCAATCTTTTTTTAACTGCTTTCTCACAGGAAACCACTTTTATAAAAAATGCAATATTTCAAGTTAAAACTCAAAGTATTCTATAACTCAAGGTTTGACATCTTAAAACCTTCACTTATCAAAAATGAGGATTCATCATTTTCCTCATTTTTGCCAATGTAAATTCTGAAACTCAGAGTTTAAAAATAGGTTTATTACACTATATATGAAAATTAATGAAATAGATATAAAATTTTAATATAAAACCTCCATCAAAACGATGTTCAAATGAACAATATATTAAAACTTAATTAAAATAATTTAATGGATTATGAAAATATTGTAAAAACCCACTCATCAAAATGAATTATTTTTGTCAGTTTCTTATTTGTTCTATAACAAACACCTGTGTTTAAATAAAACTAATGAAATTTGAAAATGTCAGTCTGGTTGTTTGATTTGCTTTCACACTGCTATTTGCAAATGTGTAAATAAATGTTAAATTAAACTGGATTTGATGAAGCTGTTTTGTGATTTTCTTCATTATAATCATTTATTAAAGTAACAGAATTATGAATATATTTTCTCAAATAAATGAACTAGGCATAACTGATATGAGGTGACATGATATATGCATATACAACTATACATCACATTCTTACACATATTACAATGACACTATTGTTCTCTTCTAATAATTGCCTAATTTGTAAGATCAGTTCATGTAGATAATTCTTCCTGTCATGCTTAATAGAAAAGTAATTATTTGAACAAATTCATTCCAGAGTAAAGATGCTCACATGTATCTCACCAAAACACCAAGGTACGTATTTTCCTCTTCACTATATTTTTAGAAATATATTTTATTGACAAACATGAAATTGCAGAAGAGGCTGTAAGTATTATAGCTCATTAAAAACAGGTATAAAAAAGCAACATTTAAAACAAGGATTCTCTCAGAAATATATTTGATGAAACAAGTAATGTAGCCTTTGGTCCATGACATATTTATTTAAAATGTAAATTTAGCCAGGGAAGTCATGAATTCATACTGAAAATAATCAGTGAAAAATATTTTAAACTTAATCTGAACGTTAAATATAAATGTAATTCTTTTCAAAGGGGAAAAAATGTATCTATTGCCAATGTACAGCGTGAATTTAATTTACTCATTCAAGTCAATTCATCCCCAAAGTTTTCCAAAAGCTTTAGGCTCCTATTTTGAAAAATGGCCTAAATGATTAAAAAGCCTATTATAACAGTCAATTAACTCTATTAAGTCAATAATAGTAACATGTATTATTACAACTACTATTAGTAATGTTAGTGCTAATGGTTTCCATATTTCAAACATGGAAATAGTGTTTGCTGTGAGGTGGAACCTAGATAATAATTTATGAACAGTGAATTTTCTCCTCTTCCCCCTCTCTCTCTTTGCTGCCCTTTTCTCTAGATGGAACATAAATGAACTAGGCATAACTGATATATTATGCCTAGTTCATATTTTATTAGATCTAAATGCAATCAGACATTTGGCTAAGCTGCTGTTTACTAAAATATAGTCACCATAAGATTTCAGGGTCAGCACTTGGTAAAGAAATGGTAAACGTGACTAGTCTAAAATACCTGAAACACATTTGAGAAGAAATTAAAAGGTGTGTAATATCACCTCATTCTAAAGTTTGGACAATACTACATATTTACAACAGAAATATTCTTATTTTTCCAAATCATTTTATTAAGAGGCCATCATCATGCTCACCTAAATCATATAACTGAGGTAAATCATTAAGTGCCCTAGAGACATCCTAAAGAGAACAATTTAACAACACGTATAAGTCTATGTGTTTTCTGTGGTGCTAAAATATCCTTCAACCCATTATTATATTTGTCTTTAGTCATATCATCCTAAATGTGTCTGACCTTACCTAATTATTATGACATTAAATACTGAGTAAATAAATATAGCGATGGTGGAGTATTTTCATTTGTGTGCCACAGAAACATAATATGCAGGGATCATAATTGTAATGAACTACAGATTCAGGGAGAAGGTTATTAAAAAATGGCTAAAATTAACTCGGAATTCTGAAGTAGTTCCAAATAGTTGGCATAATGACCTATAGTCTATAGTGCAGGCGGATAACACGAGACATACCGCGCATCGTTGTACATTTCAGCTGTTCTTAGCACTTACTTTCTCGTAATACTTGATTTCATATTCGGTGATGACTCCATTGGGATGTTCTGGTTCCTGCCAGGAAAGCTCGACACTCCGCTGCAGAACTCTCTCCTTCATTACTCCGCTCACTTGCGAGGGAGCTGTTTGGACAAGATGTGTCAATAAACAATGAGAAAATTCACTGGATGCCTCAAATCAAATGTCACAACTGATCAGTCCCATGCTGTGCCAGTTTCATTAAGGTAAAAGAAAGCACCTTTTCATAGCTCACAATTCAGAAGCTAATGAATATTCAAACAGGACCTTATTACTGTTCATAAACCTTAATAGAAATTTAAATTAAAGTGCAAACAGCAGAAGATAGCATTGTTCAAGTTAGTGAAAAATGGAAATGATGGGGCTGAGAATGACAATTAAGCAAATGAATGCTAATTAAGGCTACAAAATATGATTTTGGATTAATCTCCAGTGATAAACTAAGTCCAAATATTTATTTCACATGCGACAGCAATAAACTTTTGAAAGGAAAAAAATATCATGGAAGGAATATATGATATGTTTATTTTAATCATTAATTAAAGGGATCACTTTTAAATGTTTTTGTATTTCATGTGTTTGAATGTATGTGTATACAACCCCCCCAAAATCTAAATAAGCATGTAAAAAATGTTTATAATATTTAGGCCAAAATGCAAGAATACACTAAAGCTGTTCTACTTCAATATGTGTAATTTATACTTTTGTAACCTAGGCTTCAGCTTTGACAGAAACAATTCAAACTACAGTTTTTCTTTCTTTTTCTATATAGATAATCATATGCTCAGCGTTCTTTCATTCTAATTAGTGGCATATATTCTTTTTGGTAGCTAAGACAGTGGAATGTGGCAAACTAATTTGCTCTGTCTAATTTGCTCAGTGATGATTAACTAGTTGTCTTCTCTGTCTAAATGAGTTGCTGCACTGGCTTGGCTGAATTTCAGTGGGGTCATTATGTTTCATGTATCATGCTCTATCTCATTCTGTAAAATATTTTCAGGATGTTAATTTAATTTTCAGATGTCCAAAATTGTTAATAATCCTGCTGACAGAAAAGCAATTATAGGAGGCCAAAGCTGTTTAAGCAAGCTTCTAATGTTTATCCCTTTGGCTTTATTTTGTTTCTTCCAATTCTTAATATTTTCTTGTATCAATGTCTAGAAAAAAAACATTTTTCACTTCTTTCTGGTTTGGGCATTCCGAAGGAAGAACATGGAAGATGCATGGCTCCCATTTCCTCTCAGATTACTACAAAAGCATAACTAGGACAGATTAAGTGGAACAACATTTCCTTTAGGGGGATGCAGCTGAAGTACTCAACAGACTGTGTTTACAGACTAAATGTATTTCTGATATGTTTCCAATGAGGCAAATTTCTAATAAAAAATCTTATTTTTGCCATGACTTTTAAAATCTAAAATACACAGTGAAGAAGAATTTGTTTCCAAAGTGATTTGTCTCTCCACCCAGAACAATCTTAGCAAATCTCAGTCAACTGTGCTATTCAAGAAGTTACCTCCTCGAGCCATAGATTCGGGAGAAATAAGCCCCAAATAACAGGCAGATGAGAGTATATTTAGCAAATAATCTCTAAATGTGTAACTAGCATTTAGAAAACTCTAGTCAGGAAAATATAGAATATAGTGGAGGTAAGATTAAGACAATAATTAATACATTGAATTACTCAATAAAACTGCTGGCCTCCCATCAGAATTTATGACACAAAGTGTGCCATTTGGATACAGATTAGCTGCAAGACGGTGCTGGTCCTAGCTCTCTTTCAAATAATGCACACAGCTTAATGCGATTTTGGCTATTAGACTATTAGACACTTGCTAAGCTTCTATCCCTTAATAGTAAGGTGAAGGAAACAAGTAGTAATGAAATCTCTAAGATATGAGAGGAGACTTAGGCAAAAATGAGCCTCATTTAGTTTCTGATAAGCAGAAGCCTCATTTAGTTTCTGATAGGAAGTCACGATAAAATGACATTACATATTTCAATACATACTAAAATTATATTAATTTTTTCTGGAAAGTAGGTTTTACCAATAAAATAGTAATTACAGGTTTTGGGGAAAATGATGCCTAAAAATACAGTTGAAAGAATATAATGGACAGTAAATTATTTTCCCTTTTTTGCACGAGGAGTCAAATCTTAAATAACTAAATTCCTGAATCCCTCTTCTTTTTATTTATCCCGTGATGATACTGTATCAATTCATACATATAAGGGAGTCAGGTATAAAAGTATTTGCACATAGCTTTAAAGAAAAAATAAACTACATGATAGGAAAAGCCATTTGTTGTCTTTTGTCCTTCAGATACAACATTTGGTACAGGAACATAGGTAATATTTTCCCTTGAGTTTTGCCATCATAGATATAAAACATATTTAACTCACAGAACATAGATGATAAAGGAACATATCTCTAAACACATCAGAATCTAACAGAATCATTATATTCAAAATTAAACTAAAAAGAAAATCTGAAGTGGCATAAAACACAGTGATTTCTATGGTTAATATATATCAATTGATAAATTTAATTATTCACTAATTATGTAACTATTTCACTAATGTGCTCACTTTCACACTGAAGTTCATTTTGACAAGAGTCTGTAAACAACTAAATTATACATATATCTGAGAATTTGTGAGGTTCATGAAAATGAAATCATGATTTTCACAATTATCAACATGAAAAAAAAATACACTGTAATTGTAATTAATGTGAAGCTCATAAGTAGCAACCAATACTAATAATTTCCCTCAACTGGAAAATATAAGAAAACAAACAAACAAACAAACAAAAATATGTATACGTATTTTTTCACAAGCATTTTCAGTAGGATTTTAAACAAATGATTAAATGGTGTAAGTTTTTACTGCATTTCTAGAAATACTCATATATAGGAGTTAAACTTAGAAATAAACATTTTTGTCTAAACATCTTCAGGTCATAATGGGGACATTTTTGGGTCTGTACAAATCACAGTCGAAAGATTTTAGGAAAATAAGAAAAAGGTTTTGTACCACAAAGTGGTAATCTTAACAATATAAAAACAAAGTGAGAGATGATGCATCAGGAAAGCAAAAATCATGTAACAAGCTGAAAAATAAATCTGAAAGTTGAAACTATTAGTATGAAACTTTGAGTTTAAAAATACCACTAACAGTGGGGGGCATTTGTACAACCTGAACCAATGAGCATTTTACAGATTTTGACTTCAAACACTCATGCATTACCTTTGATCTTAATCAATTTCTAATTAAAATCTAACTAGAAAAGATGTATTTAAATTATAAGGTGGAATACTTTCAGAAGATTTTCATCTTTCCCTTCAAAACACTAAGCTTACCTTATAAGCATGGGAAAATTTCCTAACACAATGTAAAACCAAAGACATTTTAAAATATAGTATAGTAGGTAAATGGGAGTCCATAAATATCTGTTTTCTGATCCCTGGCACATGTAATGTATAATATTACATGGCACAAGGAACACTGCAGATGTAAAAGGTCATAAACCTTACAATAAAGATACTATCCTTGGATTGTCCCCAATGGATTCAATCTAAGAATATCAAGTCTTTAGGAGCAAAAGAAATTTCCCTAGTTAGTGTCAGAGATGTGTTATAGAAGGAGAATACAAAAGATTGGAAGCACAAGAGAGGGATAAATTTGTATCTGCTGGAGGGGTCTACAAGGGAAGCTGGAAAAAACAGGACAGCATCCATCAGGATGAAAGACAGATCCTGGCTGGG
>NW_004567102.1:40985430-41022059 GCF_000260355.1 Condylura cristata
AAAAAAAAAAAAAACTAGAGTTATGAAGATTAAAAAAATCCAATCCAAAGGTGGTAATTACCTTCAAACATTTTACCTGTAGCTTCCTCTAGAGTGGCAACATCAAGCCTGGGACTGTAATTTCCATAACCAGCAGCAGTAAAAGCCCGAATCTGGAAAACATACACTGTTCCTGGTTTCAGATTATTAATGGAGGCTGAAGTGGACTTGGTCTTTACTGTCGAGTAGGTCCGTTCCCTTTGATCCTAGAAACAATATATACAGGGAATATTTAATTGTGATTGCAACCAGACAATTTGACAGCCAATTCTTGCAATTTATTTCAATTTGCTGCATTGTTTTTATAAGGGTTATACTGTACCCTGTGGAATATTAAAACACTGAGCTGTTTCAAGATAATATAAAATGTAAATGTGAACACATGCCTTTGTTCTATAAATTTCAAAGAGAAATAATTTTGTTAAAACATTTATGATGTTTCCAGCTTTGATTTGTTGGAGAGTACAGTGGCAAGAACTATTTAGCCGTAAATATAATCAAAGATCTTTTTGAACAAAGCAAGGGTATACCTGTAAAATCTATGGCTTGGGAGGTCCTCATTTCAAAATGGAGCTCTCTTAATAAATGACCTCAATGTTATTCAGCAAGCAAAAAAAAAAAAAATCACTTAGTAAAAATGAGGTTATTAAATCAAGAAATTTAGTTAACACTACTATTATATAGTAAAATGAAGATGCAATCTTTTTTTAACTGCTTTCTCACAGGAAACCACTTTTATAAAAAATGCAATATTTCAAGTTAAAACTCAAAGTATTCTATAACTCAAGGTTTGACATCTTAAAACCTTCACTTATCAAAAATGAGGATTCATCATTTTCCTCATTTTTGCCAATGTAAATTCTGAAACTCAGAGTTTAAAAATAGGTTTATTACACTATATATGAAAATTAATGAAATAGATATAAAATTTTAATATAAAACCTCCATCAAAACGATGTTCAAATGAACAATATATTAAAACTTAATTAAAATAATTTAATGGATTATGAAAATATTGTAAAAACCCACTCATCAAAATGAATTATTTTTGTCAGTTTCTTATTTGTTCTATAACAAACACCTGTGTTTAAATAAAACTAATGAAATTTGAAAATGTCAGTCTGGTTGTTTGATTTGCTTTCACACTGCTATTTGCAAATGTGTAAATAAATGTTAAATTAAACTGGATTTGATGAAGCTGTTTTGTGATTTTCTTCATTATAATCATTTATTAAAGTAACAGAATTATGAATATATTTTCTCAAATAAATGAACTAGGCATAACTGATATGAGGTGACATGATATATGCATATACAACTATACATCACATTCTTACACATATTACAATGACACTATTGTTCTCTTCTAATAATTGCCTAATTTGTAAGATCAGTTCATGTAGATAATTCTTCCTGTCATGCTTAATAGAAAAGTAATTATTTGAACAAATTCATTCCAGAGTAAAGATGCTCACATGTATCTCACCAAAACACCAAGGTACGTATTTTCCTCTTCACTATATTTTTAGAAATATATTTTATTGACAAACATGAAATTGCAGAAGAGGCTGTAAGTATTATAGCTCATTAAAAACAGGTATAAAAAAGCAACATTTAAAACAAGGATTCTCTCAGAAATATATTTGATGAAACAAGTAATGTAGCCTTTGGTCCATGACATATTTATTTAAAATGTAAATTTAGCCAGGGAAGTCATGAATTCATACTGAAAATAATCAGTGAAAAATATTTTAAACTTAATCTGAACGTTAAATATAAATGTAATTCTTTTCAAAGGGGAAAAAATGTATCTATTGCCAATGTACAGCGTGAATTTAATTTACTCATTCAAGTCAATTCATCCCCAAAGTTTTCCAAAAGCTTTAGGCTCCTATTTTGAAAAATGGCCTAAATGATTAAAAAGCCTATTATAACAGTCAATTAACTCTATTAAGTCAATAATAGTAACATGTATTATTACAACTACTATTAGTAATGTTAGTGCTAATGGTTTCCATATTTCAAACATGGAAATAGTGTTTGCTGTGAGGTGGAACCTAGATAATAATTTATGAACAGTGAATTTTCTCCTCTTCCCCCTCTCTCTCTTTGCTGCCCTTTTCTCTAGATGGAACATAAATGAACTAGGCATAACTGATATATTATGCCTAGTTCATATTTTATTAGATCTAAATGCAATCAGACATTTGGCTAAGCTGCTGTTTACTAAAATATAGTCACCATAAGATTTCAGGGTCAGCACTTGGTAAAGAAATGGTAAACGTGACTAGTCTAAAATACCTGAAACACATTTGAGAAGAAATTAAAAGGTGTGTAATATCACCTCATTCTAAAGTTTGGACAATACTACATATTTACAACAGAAATATTCTTATTTTTCCAAATCATTTTATTAAGAGGCCATCATCATGCTCACCTAAATCATATAACTGAGGTAAATCATTAAGTGCCCTAGAGACATCCTAAAGAGAACAATTTAACAACACGTATAAGTCTATGTGTTTTCTGTGGTGCTAAAATATCCTTCAACCCATTATTATATTTGTCTTTAGTCATATCATCCTAAATGTGTCTGACCTTACCTAATTATTATGACATTAAATACTGAGTAAATAAATATAGCGATGGTGGAGTATTTTCATTTGTGTGCCACAGAAACATAATATGCAGGGATCATAATTGTAATGAACTACAGATTCAGGGAGAAGGTTATTAAAAAATGGCTAAAATTAACTCGGAATTCTGAAGTAGTTCCAAATAGTTGGCATAATGACCTATAGTCTATAGTGCAGGCGGATAACACGAGACATACCGCGCATCGTTGTACATTTCAGCTGTTCTTAGCACTTACTTTCTCGTAATACTTGATTTCATATTCGGTGATGACTCCATTGGGATGTTCTGGTTCCTGCCAGGAAAGCTCGACACTCCGCTGCAGAACTCTCTCCTTCATTACTCCGCTCACTTGCGAGGGAGCTGTTTGGACAAGATGTGTCAATAAACAATGAGAAAATTCACTGGATGCCTCAAATCAAATGTCACAACTGATCAGTCCCATGCTGTGCCAGTTTCATTAAGGTAAAAGAAAGCACCTTTTCATAGCTCACAATTCAGAAGCTAATGAATATTCAAACAGGACCTTATTACTGTTCATAAACCTTAATAGAAATTTAAATTAAAGTGCAAACAGCAGAAGATAGCATTGTTCAAGTTAGTGAAAAATGGAAATGATGGGGCTGAGAATGACAATTAAGCAAATGAATGCTAATTAAGGCTACAAAATATGATTTTGGATTAATCTCCAGTGATAAACTAAGTCCAAATATTTATTTCACATGCGACAGCAATAAACTTTTGAAAGGAAAAAAATATCATGGAAGGAATATATGATATGTTTATTTTAATCATTAATTAAAGGGATCACTTTTAAATGTTTTTGTATTTCATGTGTTTGAATGTATGTGTATACAACCCCCCCAAAATCTAAATAAGCATGTAAAAAATGTTTATAATATTTAGGCCAAAATGCAAGAATACACTAAAGCTGTTCTACTTCAATATGTGTAATTTATACTTTTGTAACCTAGGCTTCAGCTTTGACAGAAACAATTCAAACTACAGTTTTTCTTTCTTTTTCTATATAGATAATCATATGCTCAGCGTTCTTTCATTCTAATTAGTGGCATATATTCTTTTTGGTAGCTAAGACAGTGGAATGTGGCAAACTAATTTGCTCTGTCTAATTTGCTCAGTGATGATTAACTAGTTGTCTTCTCTGTCTAAATGAGTTGCTGCACTGGCTTGGCTGAATTTCAGTGGGGTCATTATGTTTCATGTATCATGCTCTATCTCATTCTGTAAAATATTTTCAGGATGTTAATTTAATTTTCAGATGTCCAAAATTGTTAATAATCCTGCTGACAGAAAAGCAATTATAGGAGGCCAAAGCTGTTTAAGCAAGCTTCTAATGTTTATCCCTTTGGCTTTATTTTGTTTCTTCCAATTCTTAATATTTTCTTGTATCAATGTCTAGAAAAAAAACATTTTTCACTTCTTTCTGGTTTGGGCATTCCGAAGGAAGAACATGGAAGATGCATGGCTCCCATTTCCTCTCAGATTACTACAAAAGCATAACTAGGACAGATTAAGTGGAACAACATTTCCTTTAGGGGGATGCAGCTGAAGTACTCAACAGACTGTGTTTACAGACTAAATGTATTTCTGATATGTTTCCAATGAGGCAAATTTCTAATAAAAAATCTTATTTTTGCCATGACTTTTAAAATCTAAAATACACAGTGAAGAAGAATTTGTTTCCAAAGTGATTTGTCTCTCCACCCAGAACAATCTTAGCAAATCTCAGTCAACTGTGCTATTCAAGAAGTTACCTCCTCGAGCCATAGATTCGGGAGAAATAAGCCCCAAATAACAGGCAGATGAGAGTATATTTAGCAAATAATCTCTAAATGTGTAACTAGCATTTAGAAAACTCTAGTCAGGAAAATATAGAATATAGTGGAGGTAAGATTAAGACAATAATTAATACATTGAATTACTCAATAAAACTGCTGGCCTCCCATCAGAATTTATGACACAAAGTGTGCCATTTGGATACAGATTAGCTGCAAGACGGTGCTGGTCCTAGCTCTCTTTCAAATAATGCACACAGCTTAATGCGATTTTGGCTATTAGACTATTAGACACTTGCTAAGCTTCTATCCCTTAATAGTAAGGTGAAGGAAACAAGTAGTAATGAAATCTCTAAGATATGAGAGGAGACTTAGGCAAAAATGAGCCTCATTTAGTTTCTGATAAGCAGAAGCCTCATTTAGTTTCTGATAGGAAGTCACGATAAAATGACATTACATATTTCAATACATACTAAAATTATATTAATTTTTTCTGGAAAGTAGGTTTTACCAATAAAATAGTAATTACAGGTTTTGGGGAAAATGATGCCTAAAAATACAGTTGAAAGAATATAATGGACAGTAAATTATTTTCCCTTTTTTGCACGAGGAGTCAAATCTTAAATAACTAAATTCCTGAATCCCTCTTCTTTTTATTTATCCCGTGATGATACTGTATCAATTCATACATATAAGGGAGTCAGGTATAAAAGTATTTGCACATAGCTTTAAAGAAAAAATAAACTACATGATAGGAAAAGCCATTTGTTGTCTTTTGTCCTTCAGATACAACATTTGGTACAGGAACATAGGTAATATTTTCCCTTGAGTTTTGCCATCATAGATATAAAACATATTTAACTCACAGAACATAGATGATAAAGGAACATATCTCTAAACACATCAGAATCTAACAGAATCATTATATTCAAAATTAAACTAAAAAGAAAATCTGAAGTGGCATAAAACACAGTGATTTCTATGGTTAATATATATCAATTGATAAATTTAATTATTCACTAATTATGTAACTATTTCACTAATGTGCTCACTTTCACACTGAAGTTCATTTTGACAAGAGTCTGTAAACAACTAAATTATACATATATCTGAGAATTTGTGAGGTTCATGAAAATGAAATCATGATTTTCACAATTATCAACATGAAAAAAAAATACACTGTAATTGTAATTAATGTGAAGCTCATAAGTAGCAACCAATACTAATAATTTCCCTCAACTGGAAAATATAAGAAAACAAACAAACAAACAAACAAAAATATGTATACGTATTTTTTCACAAGCATTTTCAGTAGGATTTTAAACAAATGATTAAATGGTGTAAGTTTTTACTGCATTTCTAGAAATACTCATATATAGGAGTTAAACTTAGAAATAAACATTTTTGTCTAAACATCTTCAGGTCATAATGGGGACATTTTTGGGTCTGTACAAATCACAGTCGAAAGATTTTAGGAAAATAAGAAAAAGGTTTTGTACCACAAAGTGGTAATCTTAACAATATAAAAACAAAGTGAGAGATGATGCATCAGGAAAGCAAAAATCATGTAACAAGCTGAAAAATAAATCTGAAAGTTGAAACTATTAGTATGAAACTTTGAGTTTAAAAATACCACTAACAGTGGGGGGCATTTGTACAACCTGAACCAATGAGCATTTTACAGATTTTGACTTCAAACACTCATGCATTACCTTTGATCTTAATCAATTTCTAATTAAAATCTAACTAGAAAAGATGTATTTAAATTATAAGGTGGAATACTTTCAGAAGATTTTCATCTTTCCCTTCAAAACACTAAGCTTACCTTATAAGCATGGGAAAATTTCCTAACACAATGTAAAACCAAAGACATTTTAAAATATAGTATAGTAGGTAAATGGGAGTCCATAAATATCTGTTTTCTGATCCCTGGCACATGTAATGTATAATATTACATGGCACAAGGAACACTGCAGATGTAAAAGGTCATAAACCTTACAATAAAGATACTATCCTTGGATTGTCCCCAATGGATTCAATCTAAGAATATCAAGTCTTTAGGAGCAAAAGAAATTTCCCTAGTTAGTGTCAGAGATGTGTTATAGAAGGAGAATACAAAAGATTGGAAGCACAAGAGAGGGATAAATTTGTATCTGCTGGAGGGGTCTACAAGGGAAGCTGGAAAAAACAGGACAGCATCCATCAGGATGAAAGACAGATCCTGGCTGGGACTCTGTGGTGGCACTAGGGGTTAAGTCTCAGCATTATGAGGCAATCCTCATCCACTGCAGTTCTAGTTCTATCCCCTGCCAGGTTGCTGGCCTTCATCGCACTGCAGACCTCTCCTGTTTTGCCAGCTGCTCCCCTCAGCAGTGTATGTCAGTAAACCTGCCTGTTCAGCTCCCACTGACTCTGCGGAATCCTCTTACTCTACCACCCCCACACCCCCGCCCTGCAGATTGTGACCTACAACCCAGTTCTTGTACACACAATTAGATATACCCTGACTATCCTTTAGGAAAATAGAGACACAGGAAAATAGGGACTTCAATTCTGTAAGTGCAAAGGTCCTAAAAGCTGACATCAATGAGGTTGAAAGTGAATCTTCCCCAGGGCCCCAAATAAAAAATTGGCTTAAAAAACAACCTGTTTTCAGCCAGTGAGGCTGCAGCAGGGGTCCAGCTGAGCACTGCCCATTGTTTTCAGACTTCTCTCCCATAGAACTGTGTGACAGCATATGAATGTTGTTTTTATATTCTTACAATATGTTCATGGTAGTAATACAAAACGAATACATCTTGTAAGGAAAACATAGGTTTATTGGAATTTTCATAAAGTCTATAAATAAAGGTTAGTGATAAGATTATTTAATAACATGATATGTCAAACATTACGTTGAATTAACTGGAGTCAGGAATTTTGATCTTTATTAATGCTTAAAACACAATGTGTTTAAGAAAAGACATGACCATTAGACATTTGGAAGAAACAATCTTTGTAGTAAAATGTAGATAAGGCTCATGAATTCCATTCTGAATTTAAAAAGCAATTGTACTAGTCAGCTTTTTTCCTATGCTTAAATGTTCTCACTGGTTTATTTTAACTAAGGATGGTGAATGAAAAATTATAAGAGGTAAGAAGGGTCAACAAAGATTAATGAACTTTTATCGTGCATTTCAAGTTGTTAAATTTAGTGACGTGTTATATTTCCATTAGGTAAATAGAAAAAGAGAAAATTAAGAAATCCATAGAACATAGTCAAGAGTAAATCTCATAACAATAGAAAAATAATCTCTATACTTTTATTACTGTGTAGTATACAACTAACTTTTAGCAATACCTTGAAATAATAAATGTGTGAGTTATTAGAAGCTAGTATTTTATAATACACAACTTTTCATTTTTTTAGACTCTTCCTCATGGGTGTTTCCTTTTTGAACTATAGGACAAACATATAAAAATACATATAAACTTACTTCAATAACAATACACTAGACCATAACTATACATGATCCAATTAAGTATCATAACATATCACTTCCACTTTGGGAGTATTTTTTAAAAAATAGCATGCTTTCACTAAACTTCAACTTTTTGGCGTGACAAAAAGGGCATAATTATCTTTATGCCAATGAATACAAACTTTTACTTTAAAAATTTCAAAGACTAAGCAAAATTAGCCCAGGACAATTATGAGTTATCTATTAACAGAGTTCCATGAAATTATGTTTAGTTGGAGAGAAGCATGATTTGTGGCTAAGACAAATACAAAATATCATTCCACAGTAAGAAGTTGAAAAAATAAGTGGGAAAATAAACTGATTTCTTAATTAAATTATTTGCATTGCTGTCATTTAATATACCAGTGTGGACAATGGTATTTTATTCCAAAAATAAAAAAAACTAGTAAGATATATATATATATATATATATATAAAGAGAGAGAGAGAGAGAGATTTCTATATCTTTTTAAGAACATATACTGAAAAGATAACTCAGTAAGAATTAAAAAATAATCTGCTCTGAAATTTCTGTGAAAAAAATGAAAATGAACTTGAACTGACAAAAGCATGAAAAAAGGAAACATTCTAAATTGGGGTCCTGACAAACACATATTAAGTCATATTTTGGGCAATATAACACACTCAAGAACAACAAATATCACTACTTTTGATCAACTAAAAGACAATCTTCAAACAAATATATACATCACTGTGAAAATGATCTGACAATACATCTGTCTGAGAATAAAGTTTTTTGTTATCACTGGATGATTAATAGCCAAATGTTTGGAATTTTAACTGATTACTTTAAGAGTTAACAATCCCTGGCAAAATCTCTAGGTAAATTCTTCCAGGGCAATGAGATGAGGTTTGTGGAGGATGCCCTTGTAGCCCAATAGTCATAACACATACTGCCATTCTTATTAATATCTGCTTAAGCAGTGACTGAAATGTTAAGTGATGAAGGGTTTAATTAGCAATTTCTGCTTTACTTTTATTTTCACAAAATTGCACAGTAACTGTACCTCTTAATGTAAATAAAATTAAATGAGAAAGTAAAATTTGTAAACTGTAAGTATAAATTAGGCAATTTCTCAGAATTCACTATATTATTCATCCCAGTTCTATCCATAAAGGAGTAATAAATAAGGAACTAATATGACAATGCAGAAAGCTTACAAAGCCCTGGATCTTGAATCATGTATGTTCAAATCAATTGTTAATACTATTTTTTGCTAGTCCAGTTCTATTCAACAAATACTAATTTGACATTCACTATATGCAGGTATTGTAATGTTTCTATAAATCCTTAGAATTCACATATATACATTCATTCATATAAGTATACAAATCATCATTCTTCCCTACTTCAACCCTGTTCTTTTTATTTTTTTCTTTTAATTTTATTGGTGAAGAAGCTGAGGTTATAGAAAATACATAGTTTTTATTTGGTACTCTAAATTATGTAGGTTTAATTAGAACAAACTAAAAAGGGGTGAATTTTTGGATTTAGTCTGTGTTTTTACATTCTAACCCCCATTTATTTTCAACTACACTGCAGTTAGTCTAGGCACTGGTACTAGGCAGTTGTTGAGAACAGAGAATAGGACCCGTAGGGAGCTACTCAGTAGGCAGTGGTCCTAGAGCCTGCAGATCTAAAAGAGATCAAGCTAGGAGAGTTTAAAAAGAGGCAAGCACAAAGTCAAAATGTCCTGAACAGTACATAGCAAAAGCAGATTTCCTTCTCAATCTGGTCCACATAACACAAAAATACTTTTCCTAAAACAACTCTTAGCATATTCTTTGGACTAGAAATATTCTAGGTAGATCTTCTACATGAGTACTATAATTCTAACAGCAGAATTCAAAAACGGGATGGTTTTCATTTGTACTGACTTTATAATGTATCTGCATTTCGGCTATCAGCTGTGTTGTATTACATTACATGAAATGTTATATTTGACCTGATTCTGATCAATCAGATTAGTCCTTTTCCATTTTTTTCTCTTATAAATTATACTGCAATGAAACTACCAGCAAACCGGTATTTAATAGTAGCATTTTAAGAGGAATAAAATATTTCCGAGCATTGTAAGAAGTAGGTGAGGTAGTATGCATTGAATAAGCAAAATATGGCCAAGGGTAAAGGACAGAATTGGGACTTTTAGGGGTGATCTTAATGCTGTACATTGGATGACTTTTACAATGACACCTGAAACATATATGAAGTTATAATATTACTTCAGTAAAAATAATGAAAACAAATATATAGTCACTGTTTTATAAAAGGAAGTGGGTAAAATAAGTTATTATTATTTGCTGGAGATACTGTTTTTAGACACTCTGAAGTGCAGACTGGATACTACAAGATCAGTGGCCTATCAGGAGTGGGGGAGGCTGGGTCAGATGTTCATCTACATCTGCAAGCATTTTGTAGTAGCCCCACTGACATTTTTTTTTTCTTAGTAAAAGTTTCTTGATGAAAGATGTACTACTTTTTCTTTGCTGACTCCTTGATGATTTTCTTGCAGGCACAAGGTACTTATCTTGTCATGTAACGGCATTTTGAATAGCAATGCCTTTTAAAATTAGTACTTGACTGAAGTATCCTTCACTGGTACACTAGAATATCCAGAAGATAAAAATCATTGTAACAACATTTGTATTGATTCTAATGAAAGATTCATTCATTTATACATTCAAAATATAATTCCCCCAACTGGTTATTCTATACATAAATAAGTAAAAATACTGTCTGACTGAAAAATATGATGAAGTCACGATTTCCAATTTCATGGAGATTTTAATGTAGAAAGGTTAGATTGTAGATATGTACAATAATGCAAAAAAAAAAAAAATTCAGCACAGAGGAGATATGAACCAAGTGTTAAGAAATTCTTGAGATACAGTGAGAAGAAAAACACAAAAGTTTTCCCTTGTTCCAAAACAAAACAATCATTTGCAATTCAAAGTTTCACTGGTATAACTGCATACATAAATTAATTATCAGGAATGGTGGCATCATGTCTATAAATTTAATGTTTAGTGCAGCACTATTACAACCGCCAAGTTATAGAAGCCACCTAATTGCCCAAGGATAACTGAGTAGATTAAACAGATGTGCTATATATACACAGTGGAATACTACTAAGCTACAAAAAAGTTGAAACCTTGCCATTTGCAGCAACATGAATGGAACTGGGAGGGATTACGCTAAGTGAAATAACACTAGAAAGAAAAGACAATTACTGGATTATTTTGCTCATATGTGGAATATAGAGAACAATATAAGACACTGCCAAACATAAAGAAACAAACCTTAGACATCTGAGTCTAAAACTGAGGTCAGCAGTATGGGACAGGGAGAATGGAGCAAGGAAGGAAGGAGGCGGCACAAAAGGACTGTTGCAGTTTTGGTGGTGGATGTTGTGTGGTAACATATAGTGGACCCAATATTTCTGAATTATAAACATTACCACAAACCAATGTCATTTTACTAAAAATGTTTTTAAAATGTAAAGAATAATAAGTGCAAAATTAAAAGGCTAAGCTACATTAGACAGAAGGAGGAAGACAAATACTAAATGGTTTTATTCATATGTGGAGTATAAAGAAACAAAACAAAGTCAGAGAACATCAACCCAAAACAAACGGTAGAAATCTAACTCAAAACAGGTACCAGAGAGAGAACAGGTGGAGCTTAGACAGAAAAGAAGGGGATGTGGTAGAAGTTTACAGGTAGCTTGGTGGTGGATATGGCGCGGTAACATTTAATTCCAGAGGCACAGTGCTTTACTTCTGAATCATATACAGTGTTGTAAACCAATGTCAACTTAATTATGCATATACATACATTGAACTTATGTAATATATAATATATATGTATTATATATAATATTATATATATATATAAATATAAAGCATCATAGACAGAGATGTGTTTATATCAATTAAATAATAACAGAGCCAGATTCAGGGTTGGGCTCATCATTTTCTTTCTAGTGACCTCACCAATGTTCCAACTCATTCAATCATTTCCCCCCCAAGTCCTATTTCCCTATTTTAGCAGTACTCCCACAATGCAACATTAATTAGTTTATAGTTCTTTATCTCCTTAACTGTTCCGATGGCCCTTGAAGGTAGAAATCATAGAAGTAAAAGCCTAGTCCCATGAGCTAGTCTACTGGTTTTCACTGCTTAGCTGAAGAGTGTGTGACCTTGAGAAAGAACAGAGCTTCTCTGTGCATTTAATCAGTACATACTTCATAAGTAGGATTTTTTGTTTTTAATTCAGTACATAAATGCATTTAAAATAAATAAAAACTATTCCTGGCATGTGTTATAAACTGAAAAGTATATGTTACATATTATTTATTACTCTATACTTATTTTGTCAGTGTTAGACTTGGTGATGCCTGGGACCCATTCCAGTATAGTTTGAGATTGGATTCAGGCTTCAGTGGTTTTGAAATGCTCCTCAGATGATGCTGATATACAGCTGAGCTTGAGAGCAATTCCTCTGAAGCTTTGGTAGGAACTTAAACTGTCATTTGAGTTTGAATTCCAATGCCTACATTAATAAATGGTGACAACTGTAACATTTTAAAATATAGTATAACATCTTAACTTAATTTCTATAATTTAAAAATGGCCAATTTTATACATAAAAGCTAAGCAAAAAGACATTAATGCTAAATTAATTAACTTAGAATATTATTGTAAGAAATTTAAATATCTACCAAAATGGGAAGAATACCAAAATGAGCATTCTTTTCAAAGTATATACTGAATTGAGAGAAAAATACAGATTAAGCAAACTTCTATTTTTGGTAGAGAAGTAACTAATATTTGGAATGATTTAAAAAAAATCACTTCACACATTATCAGGCAATCTTGTTTCATCTCTAAACAATACCAAAGAATATCTTATTTATAAGATTATCTTAGTAACAAAGATCTTACGTAATGATAGACTTTACAGATATTACTTAATTCATACACACACTCCTGTACATATACACACAGCCCTACACACACACAAACACCCCTTACAAGTCACCAAAATAACAAAGTTGTGTACATTTTCTTTTACTTTTGAACCTGACTTATCACAAATAATCATGCTGTATTTAAAACCCATGAAAATATTATAATGCAAGCTGAAAATTTTTGAAATGTAAATTTAGTCCTGTGCTTAGATCAAGGATAAGTTATAATTTTCACAGCTACCTATTTAATAATTTAAAATATGAACATTATTTCTATTAATTTATATTAAACACAGTTTGTCTTAACTATTTTGTATTTGATAAACTTTATTTCCTTACAATATGTACATCAATGTAAGATTAATTGATATACTCTTAGATATATGATGAAAGCCTCACATATTTCCTAAGCTATGTAATAATATCCATTAGTAAATCAGTTAAATAAGCTCATTAGTTCTTCTTCCTAATTTGTTATAGAGTGTTTACAACGTTGTTCTGTGTATGTAATAACTTTTGGAAATCTATAATTTGGTTTACTTTTCAGGATCAGTAAAGTATGATATAAACAAAGAGGATGTTTATTAAGGGGAACATTGGAATAGGAAAAATAATAAGGAAAGAGAAGATATGGAATTTACCTTAAAAGGGAATATTAATCATGTACATTAGAATAAGTCATATTTTTCAACTAGAATAAAACTGAACACCAACTGTGTATTTACTATAGGTGATTATATGCATTTACTTCTTTGTGACTATATTGCATCTGTAGATCTTTAATCATTTTCCATTTTTGTAAAATCACTATAATGTCTTAGAACAAAAATGTTTAACATGAGTGAAACAGAATAAAAATTGCTTGCATGTATCCAGTGATATAGTTTATAAAAACATTTGCCTCACATGTGCAGTTGCACATGTTTATACAGCAAAATGAAATTATGCAACACATTACTACATTAGGTATATATTGAATAATTTTGAAAGTCACAAAACATACAGGGTATATCCACTTATAGAGTGATACACATGTGCAAAGAGACATATAATCAAAGCATAATACCACCAAAGTAAGCTTGATGGTTGCACATTACACCGCTCTGTAAAGCTATCCTAAAGAACTAAATTGGCTAAAGTGAGCAACTGATTCCAATATATTTTGGCCACCATTAGTCTCATTCTTTTCTATTTTATTATTTATTTTATTCTGTTTCTCCTCCTTGTGTCTATGGATTATTTTTTACAATATTCCTTCTAGAGGTAAAAGTCATATAGCTCTAAACCAATTTAATTTTAAATCTAGCTACGGGTGCTCTGGTGATGTGAAAACAGAAACAATGGTGGCTACACCAGAGAGAAGAAATCCTACATTGTGAAAAAAACAAACAAGGGTAAAAAATAATGGCATGTCATTAATAAATATAAATAATAAAATAAAACACATTTTTTCTCATTTGTGGCTTTGTATTTTAATTTTAAATATTTTCTTCCAAAATGATTATTATGATTCTATTCATAATTAGCAAAATTTTAATTTTCCATGTGAATGTAAGTTGTGTTATTCAAGGATAAAGAAAATAAGGGAAAAAAGGAAGAACAAGAGGAAGAGGAAACAGATACAGAAGGGAACCTAAGGAGCCTCAAAACTCATAAAAATATTATTTAAAGTACAGTTAAAAATGTTATCATTTCAATTGTTCCAGCTAGTATAAATATTTCAACTCCAATATGCATAAACTTAAGAAAGTAATACTGCTTAAAAGTAAGTTCTTCACACCAGTCAAAATGTATTACTTTCCTTCAAGATTAGACTGTCAGGTTAGTCCTTTAACACATATTTGACCCAAAATATTGAAAAAGTTATTTACACAGAAATGGAGTTTTAATATTGTGTTAATATTAAAACACAGTTTTTTTTTGTTTTAGTATTAGTAAATTGGGAAAACAGAAAAAAAATATAATACAATGAATAAAATATAATTGTTACTACAATATAGGAATCAAAATCTCTTTTCAAATTGTTCCAAAATTCTATTTTCGTTTAGCCAAAGACAGAAATAGATCAACTGTGTGTGCCTTCTACCACTGCCCTCCATTTGTCATTCTATAGATTTTACTTAATTCCTATTTTCCAATCACCAGGCAGTAAGTACCCTGAATAACTAACTAGAACACAAATACGAGAAAATTATATTTCCAGTTTCACCTTTTTATCAGCTAAGGCTGGTTTCTATGGTCATGGGACATATTTGGCTCATCACTTGTTTATAAAAAGTTTCATTGGAAGAAACATTTGTCCACATATTGTCTACAACAGAGATGAAGAAAAATTGCAACAGAGACATTATGACAGTCAAAGCATGAGATATTCATTATATGGTTATTTTCAGAAAAGAAGTTTGTCTACTTTTTACATTAGTGTGTTTGTACTTCATCTCAAAAAACAAAGAAACAAATAAATCATACCTAGGTAGTTCCTATATAGTTCAGTAGCTCCAGAAAGCAACAACAGTTCTCATGGCCTTCCCCTCAAGGCTGCAATATACTACTGCTGCTACAACTACAGTTATCACACACATACAGTGTGCATGCAATGGAAAACAGTATGAAGTGCTCAGAAAAGGAAGAGAACTTCTCTTTCAGGTTCTAAGGATTTTGTTTCTGTCTCATTCATTTCACTGTTTCCAAGACTGGAAACAGATTTAACAAATCAAACTGGGCATACTACTATTTTACAAAAAATGACAGTAAGGCCCTTCCTGGTGGCGCAGCGGGTTAAAGCACTGCACTAAAAAGCTTAAGCCACTTCTGCATGAGTTCGATCCCCACCTGCCCCGGAGGAAATCCACATGGCACGGCAGACCTCTCCTGACCCACCCGCTGCTCCCCTCAGCAGTGTACTTCGTCGATCTGCCTTTTCTGCTCCCCACTCTGTCTCTGGTGAATCCTCTCACCCACCGCATCTCTGGCTTATACCCCAGTTTTGTATGAGTAAATAAATAGATCTTTAATAATAATAATAATAATAATAATAATTATAAATTAAAAAATTAAAAATGACAGTAAATAAGACAGACAATATTAGGGAAGAAACTGACAGTATCTGCCACCATCATTTTCTAACGGCAAGTAGGGAGAAAGATCATTCACTTATCTTGATTCTCCTCAAAATCCTCCATCAATTTCTCTTCTGAATACAGAACATAAAGGACCAAAGGGAGTGATTCAGATTCCCAAGTGAAAGCACCTGATCATGGATGAAAAATAAGGTTATGTAAACTAGGACTTGGAGAGATATTTAAAACACAACTACATCTTTATCTGTCAAGTGTAAGAGTGAGATGAGAAAAAAAAAAAGTTTTTTCCTTGTTTAACTACCTCTGGGAGTTATTTCAAGTAAGGTTTTTCCCTGTAAGACCAGAGAGTTGTAGAAAATTGATCAGGGCAATTGTCAAGTCTATAAAGGTCATACCAGGTGATTTAAACAAATTTTCAATAAGAAAAACCATTTTCTGGAGGATAGCATGAATATGTTAACTACATAAATATACAACTTTTTTTAGAAGAACACCTTTCAATGACATTATTTCATTTTGCTATCTTATATGCAAGGAATTCCTATGTGAAAAGGGTCTCAAATTGATTGACAGTGCTAGTAAGGAACACTCCGTCGTGTGTTGTAGGCACTCAGTATATGCTAAAAAATGGGTATTTTTTACACTACAAATTACTCTTTTAGATAATCAGTTCCTTTCTCTAACATCAGATTCTTCATAAAAGAGTTTATGCATTTTTATATGAAAATAAAATTATTTCTCAAGTCTGCATTTCTTTCTCTCTCCTGAAGAACCTGTTTTCCTTTATAAACAAATATTCAGTAGAGTTGTTTAGAATTTTTTTCCTTCATTTCCTCATCTCTCATTAATTTTCCACCTTTCTTCAGTCTGGTTTCAGATCTTTTCACTTCAAGTAATGAGCTCTTGATGAAGACAACCATAGCTTCATCTCAACACACTAAAGTTTCTTAGCCATTACTTGTGTTCTATGTAGCATCACTATTGTTAATGTCTCCTTTTTTCTTAGTGGATTCTACATTACTCTTTTCATTTTTCCCTGCTGGTTTGATTATGGATGATGGATACACAACTTTATAAATTTTCTAAAAATCATTTGATATGTATGCAAAGTGAGTAAATTTTATGGTGTGCTGTTTAATCTAATGGAAGCTACTAAAGGTTGGTTTCAAAAAAAAAAAAAAAACTGGCTCTCATGACCTTTTAGATTGTGGGCAAAATCCTTATCATTTACTGTGAGCTTCATCTATCTTTCTGTGAGCCTCATCATGTATAAATCAATCTTCATTCCACACATCCTATGTTCCTTTTTGTTCCTCAGGTGTGTGAGTTCCTTTTCACAATGATATGAAACACTGTTCTCACTGTGCATCTTAAGAGTATTTTCCCCAGCTTCTCTAGCTTACTATATGTTCTTCTGGAATTAAGACATATCCCTTTAGAGAACTTTAGATCTGGAAATTATCATCAAATGTTTGTGTGATTATTTGACTAATTAATTATTCAATTATTTTAATTAAGAGTACCCCATCAAGTAATTCCCATAGTGGACCTACCACTGAATCACCCATAGTCCACCAACACAGTCCACCATGCTTCTCTGTTCTAACACCTCTCCAACCTTCTTGGTTGATTCACTTCTATGGTGATTGATCTTTCAAAGGTTATTTTTTTTTCTTTTATAGATTTATATTTATTGATTTATACATACATGACCTGGGTGTACCAGAAGTGTGGGGGCAGGGTGTGAGATAATTCACCAGAGTGCAGAGCAGAACAGGTGGAAATACACTGCTGAGGGGAGCAGCAGGAGAGGACTGCTGTGCCATGTGGGTGAGCTCACAGGGCTGGGGATTGACTCAGCTGCAGTGGCTGGTGATAGCTTGATAGCACTGAGAGTTTAAGTCCTCCAGGGAGGGTTAATCTTTAAGCTTGTCTTCACCTGATCCTTAGTTTATACCACATATTCAAATTCCACTCATTGGTCTCTGAGTACTTGGTTTGTTTCTGTAGCTGGCCTATTAAAATTAGTGCTGTGGGCCTTCCCTGGTGGCGCAGCGGGTTAAAGCACAGCTTTAAGCCACTTTCGCATGAGTTCTATTCCCACCTGCCCGGGAGGTGACCACATGTCGCGGCAGACCTCTCCTGACCCGCCCGATGCTCCCCTCAGCAGTGTACTTTGTCGATCTGCCTGTTCTATACCCCACTCTGTCTCTGGTGAATCCTCTCATCCTCGGCATCTCTGGCCTGTACCCCAGTTCTGTACGAATAAATAAATAAATCTAAAAAAAAAATTAGTGCTGTAATGAATATACGATTAGTTATGCCTTTTTTGAATTAGTGCTTTTACATTCTTCAGGAAGGTATCTAAGGGTGGAAATCCTGGATCATATGGTGGATCTATTTTTAATATTTTGAGAAATTCCCATATGTTTTCCATAGGGATCTAATCAGTTTACAGAAATCTTGAATATTGTAATGTTCCACAGAGATAAACTATATTTAGGCATCTGTTGAGAAGCAGAGATGTTCTGTCTTATTCAATTATTACATTCTACATAATTTCTTTTTAGTGTGTTAATTGAGAACATCACTTGATAAATTGCTACAAATTTTGAAATTATCTGTACAAATAAATTCTCATATTCATTTGATATTTCCTATAAAATTACAAAATATTAAACTAGCAGGTAATGTAAACTGAGTTTTTTTTTTTGTTCTAAGGAATTTTCTTTGCTAATACACTGGTTTGTTGCTGTTTTAAATAATTTTAAACATGATTTTAATTTTCAAAACATTTATTATCATCTATTGAATACATTTTGATTATGTGCTGTTAACTGTTAGTATCTCCCAATTCAGATTTAGACTTTTGGGTCATTTAACGCTGTGTGACTTTGGACAAGTCGTTTCATTTCATTGTGCCTCAGTTTTTCTCGCCTCTCAAATACAGTTAACAGTAATAAGTTTGAATGGGTCATTAATAGCATTAAAGGAGAAAACTTGAGTAGAACTTAACATGGTAAGTATAGAATAAATGGTAGTAAGAAGGGAAAAAGAGCAAAGATCCATGCCCTTCTCTGATTTCCAATTTCCAAAAAAAGAATAAATGGTATTAAAGGTAATATTAGTACAACATAAAAGGCCTGTTATTCCTTCTCCAATATCAGTTATCTTATATATTCGCTTCTCAAATCAGTCTTTCAGAATGTCTTCTAGCTTCTTTAATGTGGAAGTTTTGCTTTTTCTTAACTGTTCATGCTATTTCATGATTCCAGGGTTAGGGCTGCCTTTTTGTTCTGCATAAAAATCCTATTTGCCAGCTGGCAAACTCCTGCTACCAACTTCAAGATAAATGAAAAGGTTCAGCACTTCTATACTTGGTATATACTTCAACTAGGGTAGTTTACCACTGAAATTCTTTCTTCCCTTAATGAATAAGAAGTATCTGTGCTAAGGATTGTTTTTTTCTCATGGTTATACCTCCAGACACTGCAAAGTATCATATATAAAAAGCACACATTTCACCATTTTGTGGAACAAATGAAATGATTTGACATGTGGACAAGCAATGCATCCCCTAAAGAAGCTTCAAGACAGAATACTATAGTATTCATCATAATGCTTGATACTGCCAATATTACCTTAATATTTTAAATATGCATTCCCAGATTGATGATACTCATTAGATGAGTAAGAGTAGACAAATTCCTTATTGAAAAACTGCTGAGAGTGAGGTAAAAATGCAATACTTATTATAATGAAAGGTTTTCCTTTGTTTTTCAAGTGGCCAAATGACAAAAGTGACCCTGATAAAGGGTTACAAGTACCACTGTATTTTGCTATAAATACCTATTGCTTTAGATCAATATCCAAGGAATTCCCTGCTGTGTTTACAAGCTCAGCATACTAAAGTAGTCATAAATAAATCATCTACTTTACTCTAACAATAACCTAACATCCTCAGAAAAACTTTCATTTTTTAGTATAAAAATAACAAATGCATACAGTGTCTATAAACAGAAAGAAGAAAAACACTGAACTACAAGTGAGAGGAATAGTAGATTATAGAGAGGTATTGAGATTAAGTATATACCCCTGTCCACACTCCATTTCTAGAATTTTGCTCTCATTTAGAGGAGACTGAAATTCTTTGCTTTTGAGATAACATGTGGGAGCAAGACTTTGAAGAAAATGTTACCCTTTTAAGTTAGAATATATCTATAAGTGATAAAGGTGAAAGAAATAATTCTGGACCTTGCAAAATTAAAAAAAAAAGTGATGACTTATTTTTCTTAAAATTAGAGTAAATATCTTAAAAATTCATAAAATTATATACACATAGTAATATAAAATGTATAGAAAAGATTATGCAAAGTTATATCTATTAGAATGGTTTTTGTTAATAATTTAATTTACAGAATGATCAATTATTATTAAACATGCTTAAACTTACTTTAATTTAAAACTTCAAGTTTTAGGTGACAGCTTTACAATGACTTTTTAGAACTCTCAGGTATTTCACTATCAGAAAATTATCAACAAATTCTGAAAATATCTTTGGTTTTAAGGTGTAACTATCTCACAATGTAAGTGTCAGAAAGAAATGTAAAGTTAAATAAGTCACTTAGGAGAATTAGTTATGAAGATTTATTTGTCATGTGTGTTTATGGTTATTACTTGTTTCCAAGATCATCTTTATGAAATCCCTTGCTCCTTTCTTTGACATCTGAAAAAACATCGTCATTCTTATGTCTTTTTAAAACCAATCTGTCGACACTGGTATCAAACAACTTTGAACTGATGTTGAATTGTGTAACAAGTGACAATATCAACTCCCAAGACAGCCAAAATGCTTGCTTCATGAATGCATTTTGACAAGTCAGACACCAAACTGATACTTAAAATGTGCAGCAGCAATATGTGAGCATCACAAATAGTATTAGAAAAGCTTCTACTTCTTTGAAACACATATTTATAGTCTTTAGAAAAATGATATATATATTAATTATTGGTCCTTTGTCTTGCCTTCATTGCGATTCAGAGCAAGCGCAGAATTTTTCGATAGGAAAATACTTGCCACCTGCTTGTGGATAAAAACTCTGGTCCATCGGTACTGCTGTTTGTAAATGACTCCCAAAGGCAACAAGACATAGTTTTCCCAGGTGGGCTACTCATTTACTTTCTGTTTTCTTTCTCCCACTATTCATCTATGGTGACAAGTGTCAATTATGGACAGAAGATTTATAGGACAGGAAAGATAAAGCCCAATTTACAAATCATTTCCTGTGCAAGCAGACAGGTGCAATGACAGAGCCTGCTTGCTGTAATTGAATTTCTTGCTGCTATCTACTCAGTCACAAGAAGATGTCAACCTCAAGGATGTTAGCTGTGAAAAAAGTCTTAATACACTTTGATTTTGAATGTGAGGATGACAATATAGCCCTGGATTTTTACTTTGGATGAGGAGAATAGTAATTTTTTTTTCTGGAATAATAAAAATATCAGTTACTATTTAAATGGGCAGTATCTGGTGGGACAATGTGTTAAGGTACTTTGCCTTTAAATCCACTAAAAATTGTGATTAGGAAAAGTCCATTCTGATGCATCAAAAGCATGATTTACATATAACTATGGTAAACAAAAACTGAAGAATATCATGTGTTGGAGCAATGTACACTCTTTGATGGGTAACTAGTTTGATTCATCAAACTAAGTATCAGGGTCCTCCCTCGTGGCTTGACCTGTTGGAGTACAGCACTGTAAAGCCAGCACAGCTGCTTCAGCACGAGTTCTATCCCTCCCTGGTCAGGGAGGTGACACACATGGAGGTCTCTCCTGCTGCTCCCCTCAGCTTTGTACTTCATCAGTCTGCTTGTTTTGCCCCTGCACTGTCTCCGGTGAATACTCTTAACTGCTTCTCTACCTCTGGCCTGTACCCCAGTTCTGTATGCATGCATAAATAAATGAATCTAAAAAAAAAAAAGAAAAACCTAAGTATAAATATATACATATACATTTTTTTTAAGATTTATTTATTTGTACATACAGAACTGGGGTACAGGCCAGAGGCTCAGGGGCAGCAAGAGGCCTCACCAGAGACAGAGTGGGGAACAGAACAGGCAGATCAACAAAGTACACTGCTAAGGGGAGCAGCGGGGGGGTCAGGAGAGGTCTGCCACACCATGTGGTCACCTCTGGGGCAGGCGGGAATCGAACTCATGCAGAAGTGTCTTTAGCTTCTAAGTGCAGTGCTTTAACCCGCTGCGCCACCAGGGAGGGCCATAAGTATCAATATTAAGCAGAATTATCTCCCAATACATATGGGCTTTGGAAAATAAGATTCCGTTGTTATAAGTTTGCAGTTAAATGTTCCTTTCAAAGAATATATAAATATGGCACACATCATCATAGGAAACAATCTACTGCTGTATTAATTGCATTTCACCATCTTTCAAAAACTTAAAATCTCAATTATATTTACATGCTTAGATTAATCTGTGTTTTCCAATGTACATGTTATTAGGTAAAAATTCGCATATGGCATTGTTAGAGGCCTACAAGAAGCAAAATCCAGTCAATATATTTGCTTTGTTTGTACATGTTTTATCGATTCATCTGAAATATGTGACAGTGATATTTAAAATTAGATTGGCTTTCTTAATAATCATCTCAAAGTTTAGAATTTTTAATAAATTCTCTGCTGAAAAAGATCTTTCAAATCCTACAAAGTATGATCTCTCTTTCCAGCTGGAAGAGAGAGAAGAAAGGGAGAGGGAGAAAAGAGACAGATGGAGGGAAGGAGATGGAGAGAGAGAACTTTGGACAAAATTGATTAAGAAAAGATTTTCTTTTGTAAGTTTCACACACCTAAAAATGGAAACATCCATTAACTATTTTTCTTATATGTAAATCAATTTCCATTTGTATTTTAATTAATTAGATATAATGATACTGTGAACCATTATCCCCTCCCACTCTGTGAGGGAACATATGTCACTTTTACAGTCACTTTGTCTACCTTTTCATTATGGACTGGGTTTCCTAGAAGTTCCTTTTGTAGTCAAAGGTCATAACTGTGGTCTTCTATATTTTCTTCCAAACTGTGGCTGTAATTTTCTTTTCATAATTGTTTTTATTTTATGGAATATTTACTATATGCAGCACAGTAAGTTGTGTCACATTGTATATACTGAATTACATCATCTCTGCCATATATCATATTTCCATTTCTGTTTGAGATGTTTGGTCTATTTTACTAGGTTACATACCTATTTTTTGCTGATAGCCTATTTGATTAATCCCATAGCTTTGCAATACATCTCTACACCTTTTTCTTGAAAATTGTTTTCTCTATTTCTAGTCATTTTTCTGTTTACATTCAATGTAGGGATTTGATCATTTCAAAAGTTCTACACCGACATCACTGGTAGAAATGTGGTCTCAACCACATAGAAAATATAAGTTCATTTTATGATCCCTGATATAGTTATGAGAGAACGCTAAGACGTTCGAACAATAAAAACCTTACTTTCCCATACTTTGAGATCTTCATAATTCATTTGAAAATATTTTTCAGTTTTCTAATAAAACCTTGCATAATATATGGTCCTTTATAGGCTTTATTTGTTTTTATAGTTGTTAACTGCATTTATTAAATTATATTTTCTTACTGGCCACCATCCCCTTTCCAACTAATGTGTGATGCACTGAAGAAGGTGCACTGAATAATTTTTTTAATATAGCTCTCAAAACAGTGCTTAAAGATAGCATTATCATTATTTTACAGGTAGAAAATATGTTTAATTGAAGTAAATTTTCTAAATTATGAACTGACAACTGCAATGCAGGTTCTAAATGAACTAAATCTAACCGATTTTTCTTCCTGAAGGAAGTGAGGCTAATTACTTTGCCAATTATTGTATATGGATGTTAAGGAAACTGTTTTTATAAACTAAAGTTGTCTTTGTTCAACATGGTCATAAGTACTCCAAAACCCATTTTATAGGATTAAGTTTTAGTCTGGTCTCTACTCAAAAATCTGCTTTTCTTTGATGTGTAAATTGGCTTAAATCCACTATTGCAAAGGTGACTGCTATTCTCTACAGCTATTGAGAAAAGAAAGATTCTTTATAAGTACAAGTTGCCACTGGTTATTAAAATAAAAGCTTTCTTATATACAACCTTGTCAGCAATAGCACTTAGTGACCTATAGGGCAGCTATTTACTAAAAACAGGAACTCTGTAATTGGGACCCCTATATACTGTATCTCCAAGTTTGTACCAAAACACACTACAAAAGCATGAGCTAAATGCTTTATAAGCCACTAAAGTTTCTACTTCATCAAGTCTCTACCAAAATCACCTTAGTTTGCTCTCCTCACTTCCTTTATGCTATTTCATATGTAATTCTCCATTGATTAGAGTTAGAATTCTCCTTAATTTGGGTGGGAACAAAATTATCCCTCAACTTAAATAAGGTTTAGTTTTAGACATGGGTCATTTCAGAGATTCTCTTTCTAGGAAATATCTGTTACACAGAGAAGGTGCTTCCATGACTTATGTCTACTCTAGTTTTTCAAACTACTGTGATATTTATGTTGACCTCAACCTAATATAATTTCAGATGGAAAACATTCCAATTTACTAATATATCACAGGGTATGTTGTAGACAAATATAAATTAACATTTATCGTCAGCACAGGATTTTGAGTCTCCATGATGGAGCCATCACACATCTCATTCACTAGTGACTATAAACCAGTATGTTAACTAGTATTGCATTCATTGTAGACATGAGTGTATGCAAGTCCAGAAAGTCCTATAAATATAATAAGCTGGTTAAACTGAATTTAAAGGAAGATATGAAGGCTACAAAGTCTAGCATATAAACATGATACTATTTCCTGAGTTTCTGGTTTAGGTAACTGTCACCAGAGAACTTAGTAAACTTGAATTCCAGTGATGATATTTCTTGAGTATGCCTCAAGGCTTTAACTTACCCCATCCCTGACATCATCAGAATGTACAATATAGACATGAAATACAATAATCAAAATGGTGATGATGAATTTCAATCTAATTTCCATAGGACAGGGACTTTGTCTCATTCACTGCCACAGACTCATTGAAGAACAGAGTCAATCAATGAAACATCTTTTCCAATTCATTATCTTGAATTTTATAACTAAGGGCATTGACACTCCAAGTAACTTATCAAAGGGAAACAGGAACTTATAAGTAATTATATTCAAGTTTTCTTGTATTATTGTCAGAAGTTTACCAGTACTTTCAACTATCACTGATTGAAAAACCATGACAACACTTTCCTGATCCAAGTATTAGAACTATAAGAACAGAAACAAAAATATTTTCACTTATAGTTGTCTTTTTGTTACAGAGCTTAAAAAGTTTAATTACTGGACCCATAGTATGAAGCAATTTTGAAAAACTGACCAAGACAGAGTACCTGATCAATTATTCATAGTCTATTATTTTATGACCTTTAAAATATAGCACACATTTATAAATTTTATGAATTGAAAAATTAGCTTAATGTAGTTTAGTCTTATAGCTTTGAAAGTCAACAGCTATTTATTCTCCTTGAGACATAAAAGTTATTTAAGAATAATCAATTAGAGGAAATGAAAATTGGGACATTCATTGTAGAAAGCAGTAGGAAGCTATCTCATAAAATTAAAGGAGAAATTTCATGTGATCTAGTCATCTCACTTCTGGGTATTTACTCGCCAAATTGCAAAAACGTGAAATCATAGCAATAAATTGTACCTCATATTAATTGCCTCATGTATTTAATAACCAAAAGCTAGAAAAAATGAGCCCATGGGTAGAAAAATAAATAAAGATGTGGTGACAATTGAGTATTATTCAGTTATAAATAAGATCAAATTTAATCATTTGCAAGAATAAGGATGGACACAGAGGGTAAAATACATAGGGAAATAAGCCAGACGACAAAAGATAAGCACCATATACTTTCATGTATATCTGATATGTACAGAAAACAAATGAGCGAACTAAATAAAATAAAATACAGGACTACATGAAATACAGGACTAATTAGTGGTTGCCAGAAAAAATGAAAGGGGAAAGGGCGAGTAATCTGGTATAAGGGGATAACTGGACTTTTAGTGGTGACCTTGATGTAGTTTAGACACATAATAATTTTCAATAGTGCACAGCTGAAATATTTATAGTGTAACAATAGTGGAGTGCTACTTTCACAATTAAGTTGAAACAAAGAATAATAATCTAGGAATAAACAAATGGCTAAACTAAAGGAAATAATAGACCTTTACTTAGCTATAGAGATACATATATAATTAAATAAAGAAGTAGACTATATTCTCAGATCGGAAGACTTAATGTTGGACAGATATCTATATTGTTCCATAAATTAGATAAAATGAAAACTCCAAGATAACCTTTTAGAAGCTCAACATACAGTGACTAAATTTCATCTGAAAAATAAATATTTTCAAATCAGTAAAATTAAGGATGATAATTATCTTTAGGTGACAAAATTATAAAACATAAAATTCTAGTTCTATAATAAGTAAAATAATGTCATGTTAACCAACAAAGTAACAGTGAACAATTACATAAGATTAAAAGTCAAGAAAGGAGGCATTTCATGGCATTGTTAAAAAATTTTAGCATTTTTAATTACTACTAGAGGATTTTATAATACAGTATATCAAAGCAATTGTAAATGTTTACTGGGAATAGAGAGAAACACCTTCAAAATGTGTACAAATATATTATTGATAATTAAAAACTTAATAAGAAATCTAAGCCATTTAAAAAGAGAAAATAAGAATCAGTGTTTTTATGTTTATTATGAATAAATATTTTGAAAACATGATATAGTCATAAGCCATTAAGTAAAAGCATTCCAAAATCTAAACCTCTCTGTAGGCAGTGTAGAAAAGGGAAGTTATTGATGGCTGTCGAGTTCAGGTGTAAGGTATAGATCACCTTGAGTTAGTAAAACTAACTTTATTTTTTAAGACACAGAATAAAAATAAATGGATATATGAACCTCTGGGTAAACATAGATACTTGACATTTTAACATTCAATAAAATAGGCTCTTACTGGACATTTTTAATTTTGCCTTTTCAACAGTATATAGATGACTTAAGATTGTGTAAAATTTGGAGGTGAAGTAATTTTTCAAAGTATTGAATGCAAGATAAAGGATCATTTTTAAAATTCTATAAATGTCCACAAAAACTCCACTTATCTTCTCTAAGTCACCTTTTATCCATGAATTGTTCCTCTGGATTTTCTTTGATTGAATTGTCGAGCATTAGCTGTGGGAACCTTTCTACTATTACCTAACTGCCACTTAATATGCTTCTCACATCCTGTAAGATATAAATGTCTGAGAAATGAATAGGAGAAAGATGATTTTGCATCTGTTGTTAAAGACAGCCTTCACTGCACTCAATGGAGGAGAACATTGGAATATTTTCTGATAAAATGATGAGATGCACTAAAGGATTGATGAGCATTCTAGGATGGAGGCGTCCTTCTACACATATCCTAAATTTAGGATACTTGCTCAAATTAGGTATTGTAAAAGATAATGCAGCAGCACATGAGGGTTTGTGATTTATTACTGGTTCTAGATTGGAGACAGGAAAGCAGTTTCTGTTGTATTGCTTATATTGACATGGTGAATTAACGAATCCATATAGAAAAATGTCTGGAGTTGCCAAAGCTTGCTTACTTTATGCTACCAGCACCAGCCTCCCCAACTAAATAGCTCTTGTCTGAATGCCAGTATACCACTTGGTTTATTCTATATGCAGTCGGGAATATAAACGATTGACTATACTTTATATCCTTGACTTAAAAGAGGAAATAAACAGGTTAAAATAGTAAGTCATCGTGTGAAAAACATGGTTAGACCTTAAGGAATTCAATGGTTTTGATGGGGATTTTTTAAAACCCCAAGTCAGATTATGTCATGATTCTGCTGAAATTTTCCAAGGTCTTTACCTCAGTAAAAAAAAACAAAAAACAAACAAACAAAAAAACTAAGTCCTAGTGAAGCTCTCCACCTTGCTTTTTTAGTAGCACTCACTAAGTAACCTCCTGGTTCGTGGTTTCACACATGGTATTCCTGCATGGAGCAGTCTTCCATTAGACATACATATGAGTTGCTCCTTCTCCCTATCCATGCTATTGAAGTCACTATTATTTGAAATCGTAGATCAGACCCTTACTCAAACCACATTTCTGCTCCCTATTCCTATTTATTACCTTCTAAAACACCACAGTTTAGTATATTTTATTGGTTATCTCCTCCATCTCTGGTATTTATTTAAAATAAAATCTCAAGTGTCTCCCTGGTGGCCTATAGAAGGGTTAAGACTTAGTGCTATCCCACTGGGGCTTGAGTTCCATCTCTGGATCTGGAGATACCCCAGTTATGGTGCAGCAGACCTCACCTGTCTTTCCTACTCCTCCGCACAGCAGTAGATTTCAGTAAATTCATTTCTCCCCACTCTGTTTCTGGTGAACCCCCTCATCTCCTGCACCTCTGGCCTACACCCCATATCTACGCAAAGTATAGCAGAAATTTTTAAAAAATCTTAAAATTAATGATTTATATAAAAGTAAATTTGTATAAAATAATATGTATAGTTACAATGAAGACTCTGATTTTGTGTCTACATATTTTCACAATTATTTCTATAGCTATTATAGAGATATAAGAAATATAGCTTTTATAGAAATACAAGAAATATAGCTTTTATATTACTTCCTAATATAAAATCAATATGTATAGAATCAATGAACAATTTAAAAGGGTTCATGGTAGTATGAACAGGGAATTACACAAAAGAGGGATGGAGTAAAAAGGAAAACAGTATATGGTACTAACATGGTAATGAAAAGAAAAAATTATGAAAACAAAAGTTGAAGCAATATTGCATGACTGACACAGTTGTCTACTATCCTAACAATCCCATGATACTCTGTGATGGTTACAAATAACTTTTGTAAATAATCTTTCTTTCTGTGATTTCTCTAAAACCACTAAATGTCATACAGACAATCACAACTTAAGATGTTCATGAAAGAGAAAAATACTTCAGTGGCAACTAAAAATAGCCTTAGACATAAACCACACATATATTTAAGCAATTAGTGACCAATAACTAGTGATTCTGAAAATGGCTTTGCTTCTAATTCTTTACTAATTTTAATGCTAATTTAGATTTATTGGACATATTTAGGTTCCCATGAAAAATAACAGACTGCAAAATACCAAACAAATGAAAACCAGAGTCATTTATTTATTCCATGACATCTGGGAAAAGATCCTAGAAAATAAGCAATGTTTTTCCTGTTGTCAATACCTACTTTTGTAAGCTTACAGAAAATGAAAAACAAATTTTTGAACCCATGTAACCTGATTATTCACACAGACATAATGATATTTTATACAGTCACCATTACTCATTAAAGGTATTCAGTTAATTACCTAGACCTTTCTCTTTAAGGTAAATCAATCTGGAATAATGAGTATCACAATAAAATATCAGAATAAAGTCTATTTTGGTTTAACATTTGGAAATACTCGTTACTATTTTACATTGAAAAAGAAGTTATCAAATCACTGTTGACAAGAAAGAAACAAAACGCCATTTGACACTGGATGACTAAGAATGGAGTCAGGAGGTTCCAGTAAACAGGGGTGGCTCTGGCAGGCACCTGCTATGATCAGGCAGTCAGCTCATGGGGAGAAAAGTAAAACCAACACAACACACCACAGAGTGTTAACATTGCCATCCTCCTATATGTGGGCAAGACACCAGACGTCTGGACTTGAAAATCATAAAACCAGAGAATTTGAGTAAACAAAAGAAAAAAAGCTGGGTAGTATTTCATGTAATCTATGTTACACAAAACTGAATGTAATTTTTTAATGTGAAATTAATTCCAGTGTTTAACAAAACTCAATGTTAGAAATTTAGTTTTTCTTTCCCCAATTTCTAAGTTAAATTCTATAGGCAATTCAATTCAAGTTACTTATTCATAAGTGCACATAAATAACACAGGACTTCTATAAATAATCTAACTATATTTTCTGAGACTTAACCCCTAGACTACAAGGGAGGCCTAATTTAACTAAATTTTCTAAAGCATGAGATAATCAGCCCTCAGTTTATTTCTACTAAACTAAGAAATTAACTGAATTCTATGAGCTAGAGTGGGAATACTAGGTTTTGATTAATCAGGTGACAGAAATCAGCCCTCTCTTAATAATCGCTCAATGAAGATAACCCAAATATTTTAATTTAGCTCTTTTAGTAGAAATGCCTAATCATTTTTATAGAAAATACAGTGAATGCTCATAATTTCTCATTCTTCAAATTAATCTTAATAAAATGCTATTGTTTAAAAATTAAAATGCTACTGTTAAAGAAAGTATAATTATAAATACTGTTACACCTGAACACAGGATTTATAATTAAATCTAGCAGAAATTAAATATAACTATAAATTATCAAACTTAATTGCATTTCCTCACAAAGAAAATAAAGATTATATCACTGTATCAAGAAAATGTTAGATTATATATATATATATTTTTGTTTTTGTTTTAGGGAGTCAACCAGTTTGAAAATATGTGGCACACACAAAAAGGAATTCATGATAACAAAGGTAAACACAAAATTCTAGCTGATAAGACAAGGTCTATGACAGTACAAAGGAAATATATACACCTTTAAAATATCATCTTTAAAGGTGTATTAAGGTAATACACGTTTAACTCTATCAGCTAATGAACTTTTTTTTTACTATCCTTTATGCAATGACGTTTTCCTATAATTTTCAGCTTTCTCTGGGTTAAATTAATCCCACAATATCAGAACAAGTGGTATTATGGAAAGATTATTTAATCTCATCCCATTTTTTTTTCCCCTTAGAAAAGCAGAGCCCCTTAAATGAAAACTAAAAACTGATGTTTGAATTTTACATTGTAAAGTATATACTTTAGGAATCAACTTTATTTGTACATCCCTTAGGTTGATTAAACCAACTTGAATTTTATGGCATTCAGCTCAAGTAATCAGCAGATAGTGAAAAAAAAAAACAAGAACTATTATGTTAAAATAGGTATATGCTTATGCTACATATTCATCCAGACCAAATTGTTATATGACTCTGTTCCTGATATCCGGGCGACTCTTGGTCATGCTAGGAAGATTTCCTACTAACAAAAGCATCTTCTATGGTTACCTGAAAATAGTTAAAGTAACAAACAATTTCTATTTAGTTCTCAGATATAGATATTTCTTTACACTGAATATGAATGTGCACATCTTTGTTCAGATGTCATCACTACTGGAATAAAGAGAGAAATTAGCCTGGATTCTCCCATTTGTAGTATTGAAAGGTGGGAGTATCAGGCAGTATCAGACTAATAGTTCTGGAGTCATAGAGACCCACACTGAGCACACAGAAAGCATATTCTTTGTATCTCATAAAATGCTGACTGCTTTTAATCTTTTAAGGTTTAATCACTATTGAGTGATTTGCGACATGATAACCTTTATTCTGACTCAGGGTCTAACCACCACCCTTTCCTTTTGCTCTTGATACTAGAACCTTTTCTCTGTGTCACACAGAGCTGAGAATACAGACTGCTGAATACATACTTTGTCTACCGTGTAACAGATTTTTAACACACAATTGGAAAAAGATTTTAATATTTTCACTGACATTATTAGGAGAATTAGGACACTATTGATTCTGATAATAGTTAACACTTCATAGTTGAATACTTAAAATGTAAATTTAAAAATTCAATAGCTTGGCAATTTTTTTTTAATTCAAATATCATTTAGTAACTAAATGCCTTATTTATTTGCCTTGCGAGAGGACATAAAGGAAAACCTTAATTTCTGAAATTCTCAAGAATCATTCGCTAATTAAAACTGGCCTATTTAGGTTAGAGGAGTAAAATAAGGAGGTCAAAGGTATAAGCTTTCTGTTATAAAATGAGTAGATGTGAATAGACGTGGGAATGTAATCTATAGCATAGTGACACTAGTTAATAATACTGTATTGCATTTTTTAAACTGCTGCGAGGTAGGTTTGAAAAGAGCTTATCACAAGGAAAAAGATGTATCTATGTTAACTATGGGTACAGATGGAAACTAGACTTTTTGTGGTGATTGTTTTAAAATATATACAAATATAAAAATATTATATTGTTCACCTAAAATAATATAATGCTATGTCAATTTTATATATGCATATGTAGTCTCTATTATATCCTTTCAGCATATGAAATGCTAATATTAAGAAATAATTGCATTCATTAAAGTTCTAAATTTCTCCTAGACATATTTGTTCCGACATTCACTACAATAATACTTTAATTAAAAAGTTAATGAGTAAAAAATAGCAGCCTATATAGAAATTATCACTACTACTTAGATAATGCAAAAAATTCATGGTGCTCAATAAGGCTAATCAGTGATGCCTTTATTATATATGCCATAAAACAATATTTATTTTTAAATTTCATACATTACAGTCTTATTGAATTATATAATTAATCTAAATATATGAGAAAATTAATGTTATAAAATATTTTATTATAATACAGCTTATATTTTAAATCAGTGTTAAATAAGAGCTAAATAAATATTCATCTAGAAACAAACCATTAAAGTATAAACTAAACTTTGGAAATTAATGAATATAGGTAGTTGCAGAACTAAATGAACAAAGAAAAAAACATTCTGTTAATTTCACTATCACAGAAATATAATTTTTCAGTTTGCTTTTGTAAAGGCAAACAAAGGGAAGTGAGAATAGGGTTACAGAAAATAAATTTTGAAGAGGGAATTTTCACCATATTAATCACTTTATATTTGGTTCACAATTTTAATTCCTTGACAGCTTTATTGCTCTATCAGGCATTTGACATGTGCATTTAAACAGAAGAAAAAGGGGATTTTTTTGAACAGTGTTCAATAAGGAGGAATTACAATTAAGTTATATTGTCATGGTACTGAGTTTTGGAAAGAATCACTTAGCCTATGACAGTTCATATAAGTTTTAGTTATGCCTCAGTGAATAAAGATGTACCCCTATGTGCCCCAAGTAATTACTTAGTTGTATTGTGAAATAATATGAAAATCATAATGGAATATTCTCAAAATAAATGGCATGAAATTTTTGAAACAATGTATTACTTAATAGTCTCATAAAAGGTAAAAATCAAAACAATTGAGCTCCTATCAGGTTCCCTTCTACTTTGTTAAATAAAATGTACTCTCACTTTGTGAAACAATTTAATGATAAGCACTAAATCATTGACTGGACTCATGTGCCCTGAATAGATGCTAACTATTTTAAAGGACATATGCTAGAGAAAAAGGAAGGGGATATCCATAGTTGTGGAGCATTGAAAAATAAATAGTTTTTTAAAACTACTTAAAATAATGTTTTCAAGATGTATTCATTTTCAGGAGAAACTGACACTGCAGAAAAAGTAACAAAATCAAATATATACTATTAGTAAAAATTTCAGAAAATTTTAACAGTTGGTGTTGGTGATCATTAGAAAATGATCTTGTATGTACTGTCTATGCCTTCATTTCTGATTTTCTATAACACATACTATTTGCATACACATGACATTAGATGTTATTAAGAGAACACTATGTATCATTCTAATTTGGCATAGTTAAGGCTAAAGCTTTATAATATAAACACCTAAGCAGAATAAATGCATTCAGGTAATTTTAAATGATTACCAAATATAAAGCATTTAAGATTATTAAATTAAATCCAATATATTCTCATGTGCTATTTAATGTTTAGGTAATGAAAGTTAAAAAGTAAGTTGTAGTCATCAGAGTTAAGTATCCTTGGAGACGGCACAAGCAGTTCAGAGATTCAGCCACAGCTCTCCTTACCATTAAGGAGGAACACTGTAGTGGTCAAGGAAGAGGAACAGACTATAGAAGTGGTCTTTAGTCTGGGAAGGAGGGAGTTTCAGGCAAGTGTACCAGGTCAACACTAATTGTTAGTCTTTCACTGCTGTAAATACCTGAGTTAAATGAGTTTACCAATGGCATTTGTCTTCATCTTTCCTATTTCCCTTCATCTTTTCACCTGTTCTACATTTTATAGTCTCAGTCCTTTCACCTCTCTTCTTTTTTATATCTTCTGCTTATATTTCAGTCTATACTTCTTTGTTCTCCATTATGTTTTTCCTTTTATCAACCTTTTGTCATTTTTTTCATCTAGTTATTCCACTGTCTGGTTTCTACAAGATATTAGTTTCATTTAACAAACTGCTCATCCCAACATGCATGTTACAAATTACTTATAATGTTTTGAAAAATAGTCATGTTGAAGCAATCTTAATGTGCTCACATTTTTCCACTGATGCTAAACAAGTATATCCCATACAAAATACTTCTTTTCTTTCATGAACATATCTAAAGCTATTTTTCTTTTTAAAAAATCCACTATATTGGCCCTCCTTGGTGGCGCAGTGGGTTCAAGCACGGCAGTGAGAAGCTAAAGCCACTTCCGATCAGTACGATCCCCGCCTGCCCTGGAGGTGACCACATGGCGTGGCAGACCTCTCCTGACCCACCCGCTGCTCCCCTCAGCAGTGTACTTCGTCGATCTGCCTGTTCTGCTCCCCACTCTGTCTCTGGTGAAGCCTCTCACCACCCCTGAGCCTCTGGCCTGTACCCCAGTTCTGTATATACAAATAAATAAAATCTTAAAAAAAATACACTATATAAATGTTACATTAAAATACAATATACCAAAGTAAACTGCATCAAATAGTAAACGTTGAGATGTCTCAGTTTGGTCAAATGTTTTTTTTTTTTTAATTAAGCAATACTGGAAAATATTTTTCATATAGTAATTACCACTATTCTTTTATATTGTCTAGTATAAGTTATTATGTCACAATATTCAGGCAAATAACCACTACTCTTATAACAATTTCAAAGATGAAGCATTTTAGCCTTGGACAGCACTTAACAAATGTGTAGAGGTATCTTTCTAGACTGGTCCCAATCTCCTCCTTCATAATTATAATCTAAATTTATCTACTGGACATTTACAAAGAAATAGCTTAGCCAAAGAGTTGCCGTCCTTCCTTTTGGAATAAGCCTATATCCATGACCAAAGTTAAGAATTACAGTCAAAAACCATGTTAGTGTACATGATTTTGAAGTATACCAAGAATCTCAGGAAAATATTCACTCAAGAAAACAATTTATAAATAATAAGTTATATAACAAATTGTAATGATGTTGATAGTTTCGGTTATCATATATATGCAATATGTATAAACTTGAAAGTTAACATTAAGACTGAGAAGATTTTCTTAAATTAAAAAGCATTAAGTGATTAGTCAGCAAGTAGATACATATATTTCAAAATATAAACAAATGAATACTAATTTATAGCTTTGAGCTAAGGCACTGCTAGGTAATAAAAACGGGGATAATTTCAAAGCTCTGTGCCAAATATTTCATAGATATACTCCAAATTACAGAATAATAAACATAATCAGGCATATTGAGTAGTTGTGTGGTTTGTTATATAAAATATCGATTGAGTAAAGTACTTCTATACCAGTTGGTAGAAATGACTAAGTAAACCAGAGCATAAATATTTACTATGTCATAAAGTCTGATTAAACTTTAGAAGAATAAACATTTCAGGAACTTCCTGTCGGTTATTGTGTTTAAATACTATATAAATTAATGGTGTTAATTTCAAGATTCATTTTCTGTATGGTATCACTTCAATGTATAAATGATGTAGCTATAAAAACAAATATTAAAAACATTTAGAAGTAGGATGGAAAATAACAATTAGTTTTGATGAGAGGAAACTAAACAGCAACCCTAAGATGGAATGCAGTAATTTCATGTTGCATGTATAGTGACACTACCTGCTGTGTTTACTAAGGTCATTTCTCCCTAGTTACTCTTTACCGAGCAAATAAAAACAAGCTGGACACTTTGGAATTTCCTATCTTTTTTTTTTCCCCCCTCTTTCTTCCTGTTCTATGATACATTTAAGTTTAAGGGCAGATACTCTGGAGGGCTTTATTCTTTATAGTTTAAGTTGTATGTTTGCCTGTGTATATATAAAACAGTCTTGTAGAAACCCCAAAACCTTCTGGCTTTGAAATTCACTACAGGAATTTTAAAGAGGATTTACTATTTTAATTATGTTTTAAATAAGCCAATATTAAAACAAACTTACATTTCTCTATACATGATAGGCGGAAGCAAATCCTAGGAATACATGGTATAAATTACAATATTCTGGTCTAAAAGCAAAGCTGTTCAAAAAGAAAAGGTATTAATTGAGGAAACATATTTTTATGGAACCCAGTTCTGTATTTGAGTTTGTATTTTCATATTTGTACTACAAGTCATGACTCTCAGCCACTTTTTTTTAATGTTAATCTATTTTAACATTAGTAAAGTGATTAATCCATCTATGAACTTTTTTAAAATAGGGTGCCATGATGGTTAGCCTTTTTTTTTT
>NW_004567102.1:41022534-41041687 GCF_000260355.1 Condylura cristata
TTTTTTTTAAATGCTATTGATGAATTTTCAGAATTGAGTGGGGGTAGGGTTGGAGGAAGGAAGCCCAAAGGTTTCCACTGGACTAAGGTGGACTACATGACTTAGGTGCTTTGGTGATGGATTTAGGGTGGTGATATATAGCTGATGGTATGAACCTCTATTTCTGAATCATATGCAACATTGTAAAGCATTAACAACTTAAAAAAATCATGCAATTAAAAATATGTAGTCTTAAGCAATGTTTTTACACATGGTCATAGAATTATATGCAATATATGTAAATGCTTAAATATTAATTACTTGGAGAAATAAATTTAAGTAGAGTTAAACATAGTTAACTGTGTCTTCCTTCCAAATGAACCCTACCCACCCTTCAGCTGTTATAAAATCAGAAATCCTTGACCTTGTCTAGCACCTATAATATGTGAAACCAGCTCCTGCTGCCACTGCAGCTGGCTTAAGAATCCCTTAGAGAGTCATTAACTATAGAAAGAGATGAAATAACTTATTTAATGAGTTTGCAATATGAGATGGAACTCTTCATCCTCTTCAAATCAGCCACCCAATAATCACATTTCCCACTCTCTATCCCTAGTTCAAAATCATTTTCTGTATCTGGAATGCTCTACCATTTCTTTTTGATCATAATATTACACTGCATGAAGCTTGAAGAGCTAATCCAATTATGGTATTATCCTTCTCAGAAGAAAAATGTTGTACTTATAACACATACAGTACTCCTATCTGTTAACATTCTCTTATGCACGCTAATTCATGGATTTCTTAAATGAAATAATCTATATATCAAAACACTAACACAGTGCTTGGTATATAATATGGCTCTCAAAAGTGTTAGTTTCTTTCTCTTGCTTTTATTTTGCCCACAAATTCTAGCACAGTTTTCAGTGCATGGCAGAATAAATTGGCCTGCGTGTCTCCATAGCTTGCCACTATGCTGCCATCTGCTTGGTGAGAAAGTGAAAGATATGTGCAGAAAGGAGCTATTCAGGATCAGGCATTTTGAAGCCAATGAGTTCACTGGATCATGGAAACTAATGCAGGTTTGTGGACTTGTGATATGCCTTAATGCGATTTATGCTAAAATGAGAAAACAAGACAGTGTTACATATTGATAAAATAGTATACTTTAAATAAGGTAAATGTATGGTCAGGTTTCATATATAAACATATACAAAGTATATAAATATGTTCAGAGTAGGGCCAACATGATTTCTGAAATTGCATATATTAACAAAGTATTAAGTATAAAGTATTAAAACTATTTACTTAGTAGCCAATAATTGATAATCATATAATCCAGAGGTACTTGATTACTTAGTAAACAATAATTGATAATTACACAATTGAGAGACGAACAATGAATTTGTTCATTTTATGTTTTTTTTTTTTTGAAATTATTTGGTAAGTTGAAAGTAAATATTCAATGCTGACCATCCCTCCTATTAGTACCTATTTATTAGATATTTAAGATAGTAAACTGTGTACAAAATAGGGTAAAATGTTCAATAAGAAAGTATGGTAGTAAGCAAGGATGTGCTACAGTAGGGAAATCTGTACCCTGTATTATGTGCTATTATAACGGGCTACTCATTTAAAAAAGAGAAATCTCTGGTCCTTTCATTGATTAATGAGCCTCCTTGTGAAACTGTAGAAATTTTATAGAAAATTGTACTTTAATGCTTTGTTTTATTTTACTCAGAAATGCTTTAACAAATATCAAATTTTAATACTAAGAAGCTTCAGCATGTTGGAACACAGATTTAACAAAAGCTTAGCAAAACTAAGTTTAATATAAGTAAAATCGAATAAGGACTCAGTATATTAGTTCTTTCATTCCAAACGAGAATTCTTTAAAATTAACATTATGTTACAGAGATAGGCAAAGTGATTAGCGACTGAATGTGCTTGGCTATTTTAAAGGAATACAATCATTAGTACAAAATGATTTGTTGTGCAATTTTCCTTCACTTGGGGGAAAAACAATTCCCTTTCATATTTAGTAGATATATTTAAGAATGTGACTACTCAAAATACATTCTGTAGAAGTGTGATGCTTACTTTTTTTCTTGCATGACTTAAAAAATATGTGATTAGACACAGGTCAAAAGTGCAATGAAAACTGAGGGAAATAGATACACTAAATATATTTTAATAATCTAAAATTTCATAAAAGTTAGTTAGAATATATAATTTGGAGGATTACATTTAAAGCTTACACAGCTTTACTAGTGTTTAATGCTTTAGAGACGAGATGGCCCAACCCAATTAGCCAAGTCCTGAGGCAGCATTAAAATGCTGAAATACGGGATTGTTGTAGGAGCTTACCAAGTCGGAAGTTTTCCAAAATATTTTTTATTTGAAATTAATTTCACTTATAAATGCCCAGTGTTTTACAAAAGGCACTGTGTATTTTTGAAAATTTTCTTTGCAAGTAAAATTTGTTCAATAAAATAGCAGTACATTTTACTTATCAAATTAACACTACACGAAAGGTTTAAAATAAACTGCAATAGACAATGCATTCCCTAAAGCAGATATATAAACCTTTACTGTCATATATCTCTTTTAAACATAGTTCTCTTTTAAATATATTTTAAATGTATCAATAGATAGCATATGTGTTAAAACATAAGAATCACCTGCATACATAGACATGTGCAAAACTGAGCTCCACCCCATTATTTACTGAATCACCATTCCTGAGTGTGGGTCGCAAAGACTGCATTTGCCACTAGCATCTAACATGAAGTTTGGGAACATAAAATTTTGGCAATCAAAGATTGGGCAACATAATATAATTTGTAGGTGGTCTATACATCAATCATAGTGGCTACAGGTATAATTTATATGTCACAGAAAAAGGGAGACAAGCTGATTTTCAATTTAGGTGCAATTTGCATAGAGGTAGAAAGAAGAAATTTACATTGAGGAAACTAGATACTTAATGAATAGTCAGAAAACTATTTCTTGATGATTTAGTTGGTAGGTAAAGTAGCAGGGCCTAATCTGTGGACAGCAGACCGTAACGCTTACCATGGTGTAATGTCCAGATTGCCTAGTATCGCCTCTTGGTTCTGTTGGTTATTTCCAGTGGAGTATCCCTCTGAACAATGTTCTAAACTGACTTGAGCCACCTGATTCATGTTCATACCCCTCGAGTAGGGACATATTTGATGCTACTTAATTATGGGAAAGCAGAGGGCATGTAGACTGGTTCTTTGATCAAACTCAGAAAATTCTCCAGTACCACCCCAATTCTAAAATGCTCATGGGATTTACTAAGGTCATTGTGATTGTATCTTAGACAGTGACTTCCTCTGGCCTCTTGCTAACTTTGTATTTTTGTAAGGGTGTCTTTCAAGAGTGAACCTCAATGAACTTTCTCACACATTTTTGTCTCATAATCTGTTTACCATTGGAAATCAACCCACAATGCCTGGTAAAAGCTGAGCTTGTGAATAAATGCATTCCTTTTCTTTTGTATGTATTTGTTTTGATTGACACAATGAGGGAAGTAATTGATTTTTTAATATAGTTTTAATATAATATTAGACAAAGACTATAAAATCTGAAGATTTCACTTAAAAATCTAGATTTCTATCTTGCCCTCGGAATTAGATATATTTGACCTCACTGGCGAAGTATGTATCTTCAGTGAGAACTGGGGATATACTGTTCCCTTGAGAACTATTATTTCCTCTCCAGATGCCTGTGGTCTATATAACTCCACAGTGCTCTGGATATAAATGGGTCAATTGTATAGAAATCATTTTAAACGAATTGAGTCAGGTACTCAAGTAAATATATAAACACCACTCTTAAATACTTAAATAGTTCAGTTTGACTTAGGAAAGATCATGAGACATAGTTATGTGATCAAGAGCATGATTTGAGGTTTGATTCTTGTCTATGTATAAGTCAGGTTACTCAAACATTTAGCTTGAGAAATGGGGAAATTAACATCATTTATTCTTAGATATTATGTGGTTTCCCTAACATAATGATTGCAAAGAACTATTCTGGACTCAGTATAATATAAATCAAACACTCCAGTTTCCATACCACAGATGCATATACACAATAAATTATAATATATGCATACACATGTATATATATATATATTTACATATAAATGCATATAAACATATGTGTGCACATATCATTGGTTATATGTAATTTATAAATTAGGTATCAATGTAATTATCTGTCTTTACAATACAGTTGGAAAGATAAAAACAAGTAAAATTTAAAACAGACATCTGGAAAGAGAAAATATAGTATTAATTAATGATTGCCTAATATTTACTAAGAAATATTCTAATAAATAATTAAAATAAAAATTAAAAGCAGTCTTTTCATAGTCCACTCATAGCTATTATTTTATACCTTATTTTTACAAATTATAAAGATTCATGAGGAGTCCAATATTTATTTTATTTTCATCCAGAAATGCTTTTCGGATAATTATGCAAAAGTTTTACAGATATACACTCAATTTCTAAATGTGAACTGACTCACTCATGCCCGCTAAGGACCAGGTTTTACCAGCCTATGTTTCTGATATGAGGATATTTTAAAGCAGTACAGTTAGCTTTGATTATATCAATGGCTATATCAGAGAAGTATATTAGTGACTATCTTATTCTGATTTTCTACCTTTAAAACTTAGCTCCAAAATTCATGAGGTCTTTGGGTCATATCAAGACAAAAATTCTTTCCTATATTCAATGATTCATATAAATCTCTAAGGCAAACCTTTGAAAATCACTGTGGTAAGCAGTTTCATGCATTTAAAGGGACATTCCTTTCTCTATTGGGTGTGTGTGGGGGGGTGGGGGTGGGGTGTGTGCGTGCGTGTGTGTGCGCAGGTCAACATGTGAATTTTAACAATTTCTACAACAATTAGGTAATGCTATTTGGGGCTTATATAGAACAACAGTCAAATTGAACATTTTCAGAGGCTTTAATTAAAAAATTCATTCAGTTCTTACAGATACAGAATCTAAAGGGGAAATCAAACCAAAACATTTTTGAAAATTTTATTAACTTACTAAGATCTTTGTCATTGTTCTCAATTAAACTAACAAGTTCATATAGGGATCTTAACAAAGATTTATTTCTAAATGCTCACCTCTCAAAAGATAATTGAAGGAGTTGATTATAATAATCAATCAAATATCTATGCTTATTTATATTATTTTTTATAAAATGAGGGGTAACATTATTTTTAATAATCTTTTATCTATCCACATCAATGTGGGATTAATTACTGACAGTCAATAGGGTAAAATGTGCTAAATGCATTTGGGGATCCTGCCATTCTTTCCTGAATGCTTTCCTTCTACTTCTCAATGTTCTATCATTAACCTCTACAGTCAGCTTATGAAAATAAAATAATGATTTCAGTATATAGAACATAAAGTTCTATGAAATGTGCATGATTTTATGTGCTTACAGATCTATACTATTCATGAGGTACTACATTTTAACACACAAAGTAGCATGTGTTTCCTGGCCTAATGTAATCAAGATTGTGGAAAGGCGGCTGTTTGACAATTTTATTTACATTTTCTCAGATTTCATTTTTAAAATTGATAATTCCACCTGAATTAAAGTATACTCCTATAAGGTTATAAAATCAAAATTGAAAGAACGCTACCCCTAACTGATCCTGCTGGCGTTCATACAGTGCTGCTCTTTAGCATCTTTCAGTTTGATATCATTTTTGGATGTAGCTAAATGCCAGATACCCTGACAAACATATACTCTACCAGCTGGATCTCCATCTGCTCAACTAAACATTTTCACACCAAATCTGTATAAAAAGCTATGTTTTCAAAGAGAGTTATCTACAACTGAAATATTAAAGTCTTAACTCCAGGAGTCCTTCAACTTACATATTTCACATGTATATAATCACAAATAAAAAACTACCTCCGAGGATTAGCAGTGGCCTGCATACTTTATGTTGCCAAAAGTTATCTTAAACCATGCATGAAGGGGAACATACACTCTTCGAGCATGGAAATACTTCTGAGATTTTTTTTTTCCAAAGAAACATTGCTTTTGATGTATTTGTTTAGGAAAAAGAACTGCAAAATTAATATTAATGAATAAATTGACTTTTTAAAATCTGCATGAAGATTGTCCTCATTTAACTTTGCCTACATATGAATGTATTAACAAAAATATGTTCATATTTAAATCTGTATAATATTTAGCTTAATTTTTATTTCCTCTCTGTTTTGAAGAGTGGCTCATAAAATTTTAAAAGTTTCTATCTGAAAATCAAATTAATCTCTGAGATGATGCTAAGGAATACTCCATAAATTTCAGTGACTACTAGATACTTTAAGTTTGGGGAAAAATCTACTTTAAACCATGATTAGATTTTGGGAAACACAAGCAGAGATGAAAGTCATAAAGTACAAAAATATAGCAGAATTGTTACTGAGGCTAAGTGAGTTCACAGAAAATAGTCTATATGTTAGTGAATCATAGGAAATGTTTGGAAACAGAAATTGAATACTTTCAAACCTTCGTATATTGCTTCTAAATATTATGGATGAGTAGCTTATAAAAGTATGTGTTTTAAGTATGTTGCAGTAAGTGGTGGGGGTCCATTTTCTCTTATTTGAGAAATGTGGTCAAGGAAAGAATCAAGGATTACTTCAAAATTTATAAGAAGGAACAGAGATTTTCATTTCCTAGCACTTAGACAAGCAAACATAAAATATTCAAACCTTTCTATTTCTTACAAATCTAATCACTGGTCAAGAAGTACAGGAAAATATTGCTAAGCTTATAGAAACAGTAGAAATAAGAGACAATCATTTTATAAGAGGGAGAGAAGTACATACAGCCATCGATGTAAAGATTTTACAGTTACTATTCTACTTTCTACTTACTAATAACAATTTGGAAAATAATTCTTTCTATTAAATCCATCTTTTTTTAAGAGTAGGAATGTGAGGATAAAAATCTAGGTGTGCTGGGCTCACCCTGGTGGCACAGATGGTAAAAGCGCAGCACTGCAAAGCTTGCTGCTATGACTTCAGTGAGAGTTTGATCCCTGACCCAAAGGTGATCCACAGCACTGCAGACCTCTCCTGTCTGACCTGTTGCTCCCTTCAGCAATGTATTTCATCGTCATGCCTGTTCCACTCCCCACTCTCTCTGGTGAATCTTCTCACTGCCCCTATACCTCTGGCCTGTACCCCAATTCTGCATGCATAAATAAATGAAGATTGGTGTGTGGTGAGGGGGGGCTTGAGAAGAAGAGTGGGAGGGAATACAGGTAAAGAAACTTCCTTTAGATAAGTATCTTACATAAAAAAGTCCTTTCAGTCTCCATCTATATACTTACCCTAGGGTGGAAACAAAAACAAAAACAATTCAAACCACAATGGAAACAAACACCTAGTATAGAAAAAATTTCTTTGACTCAGAGACCAGTGGAATTTACAAAATATTCACCTAAATGGTTTTTGCTTCATAGGAATCCCAACATTTTCTCATTTCTATCTTCTTCTATTAATCATATTTGAAGTAAAAAAAAAAATATTTGCCTTATCTTTCCAAAGTTTCATCAAAACCAATGTCAGGCCCATTCAGCTGCATAATAACACAGATAAAACAAGAGATGGGTGTAATGACTAAAATTAAGCATGGACTGAATTAAATTATGTAAAGTCTTCCACAATTTCAAGCTTTATTTCAAAATGATAAGAATTAGGGTACATCCTGCTATTTCCAAGGCTTTTTAAGCTCCACATATATGCCTGATCTTGCCAAAATATTATCTACCTAAAGCACCTAGATAAAACCTAAAAGATAAAATAAATGCAGAACATCATAAATCTATTCCAAGAAAATGAACTACTAATTTCTTAATATTGGAAACAGATGCATATTTAACCTTAGTGGGAGTAGAAAAAAAATGTTTTGGACCCAGTGGTGTACTTAATTTTTTATATTTACTCAGACATGCTTTGCAAAGTCTGAATTATATCTAATTGGCTAGGAAAAGGACTTTGAATCATAGAAATATCAATGAAGAAAACTTGCTTAATTCAAACATTTGCCAAGAAAAATGGTTATCATCAAACACATTAGATTAAATAATTATCTGTTTTCTTTGTTGGCTCAAGAAAGATGTAGTGCTGATTGCCTACTCTTACTGGAAAAAAATGACATAACATCCTGTCTCTGCCATCAATAAGACCCATCAAAGATTCTAAAATGATAATTCTATATTTACAAACTTCCTGATGTCTTCATCAGATATTAGTCATATAGACGATAACTCTATTTATAGGATAAATTTCAAGTAATGATAATCTCATGAGAATACTCAAAAATGTCATCATGACAGTGGAAATAAAAAATAAAAGAAAGTGATAGCTCTCTTCCAATTTTTGTGGTTCTGTGAAACACTATAAGCTTTTCACCGCTGTATCCTTAACTCTCAGCAAATTACCTGGCAGTCAATGAACATTTTTAAAATTCTAACAGGTGAATAAAAATGACTCCAATTTTAATATAACAAAGTAACAACATTTAGTGTCATCTTAAATATGCCTAAGTTATTTCAAATGAATGTTCTATTCATATAAAACATATAATTAATTTTTGAATAGTATAACTAAAACTAATGAATAGTATAACTAAAACTTACTTAGAAGACTAACTAGAATGTACTCTAAAAATCCTCCTTAGGTGATGACTTTTAGCAATCTACTGCAGATAATAAGCAGAAAATCAGAAATCAATTTTTAAAACAGAAATTATTTATTTTGTGCATTTTTAAGACTAGACTGCACTATTGCTTTCCTCCTCATAACTTTTAGCATTTAAAGCATGAGCTCCCTGCTAATGCGGGAATTCCTAGAGATCCAGGTTCTCATCATGATTTTATTATGTTTTTAGACTAAAATTCCTAGAGTTGGCCCTCTCTGGAGACTCAATGTGTTAAAGCAACACTGTGAAGCTGGCCGCAGCCCTTGGTTGCATGTTCAGTAGCCGCCCTGAAGGTGACCCAGAAGGCACAGCAGACCTCACCTCTCCTGGCCTACCCGCAGCTCTCTTCAGCAGTGTACTTCATCAATCTGCCTGTTCTGCTCCCCAGTCTGACTCTGGTGAATCCTCTTACCACTCCTGCACCTCTGGCCTGTATCCCAGTTCTGTATGCATAAATAAATAAATCTTTAAGAAAAGCAATATATATATATATATATATATATATATATATATATATATATATATATATATTATATATACACAGAAATCTTATCTGCCTTGCATACTACTCAATCTCCAGAGGTTAGCACTAGACAGGTAACAGGCACTTCATATTTACTGAATAAGTGAATAAGTGAATGAATCAGGTGAATTAATACAGATAGAAAAATGTACCTGAGTATAAGAAACATCTATAATACAAAGCTGCATAATGTTTTTGAAAGTTATTGTCTTTCTCAGTTTTCTCCAAGTTCACCACACCCTTTCTTTCAACTGGTGTTCATATTACCAGGTTGTGAGTCACTTCATAACCAAGTAAAATACTCTCAGTTGGAGGTGAAAAATCTACAGCTGAGCAGAATGTCATTCACCTTTATACTACAGATGAGTGCACTCTAAGACATGGGATGCAGGATGGCCTCCAGACTCTCGCTGAGTTGATTATGTCCAAAGTTCATAGGACGTTAACTCCTTTATAGGGCTGTTAATGACACAGTGACACAGATCGCTGCCTCCCTGAAACAGTTTCTTTGCTTTCAGGGCTTGAAACTGAATTTTCCTCCTGTATCACTGAACATTATTCTGTTACCGCTTTTTTTTTTTTTCTGATTGTTCTTTATTACCCCATACCTTGGTACTTGATAACCCTCTTTTAGATTCTATCCATATAAAATTTCTTTGCTATCTTTTTTGTTTCATGACTTTACATTTTACACCTATGCTGATAACTCCAGACTTCTACCACCAACTCTTTTCTCACAGATTTAAATTTTACAAATGCAACTGGAATCAATTACAAGTATCTTAAACTTAGGGTGCTGAAAACTGAATTCTTAAACTCCCCTTCAAACCAGTCTCTCTCAAAATCTTCTGTATCAGAGTTACTAGCAATTTCTTCTTTTCAGTTGCTAAAGCTAAACTATTCATTCAACCTTGGTCTCATTCTTAGTAAGAAGTTTTAGATTTCTTAAGGACATATTATTTTTTCTATTGTTTTTAGCAAACAAAGTAATGTATAAGTTTTATGATATATTAAATAAAAATTTCTGAATGATACAATAATGAATGAAAATTTAAGGGAACATCTTTCACTTGTGAATTTTTAAGTTAACAATCAGGTCAAACATGTTTAAGTCTGGTTGCAGATACACCTTTATGGAAATAAACCTTATGTTCTACCCTCTTGATTTGCTCCCCTCAAAACAGTGGTAAGCTGATCTGATGCAACTTTTATTATCTTTTTTTTTTTTTAAGATTTATTTACTTATGCATATAAGAACCGAGGCACTAGCCAGAAGCCTAGAGGGAGAGAGGATTCACCCGGGACAGAGTGGGGAGCAGAACAGACAGATCTTCTGAAGTTCACTGTTGAGGGGAGCAACAGGCAAGACAGGAGAGGTTGCTGCAACATGTGGGTCACCTCCTGGCCAGGGACTATGCTGCACTGGCTGTGGACAGCCTCACTGCTCTGTACTTTAACCCCATGCTCCACCAGGGAAGTCCCACTTTTCTTATCTTTTGATATCAAGATTTCTCCCAAGATATTATACACTAAAATATAGTAATTTTAAAGCATGATAAGCTCAATATTCCTTCTGGGTAATAATATACTCTTATTACAGAATCCTTATGGAGTTCCTACAAAGTCAATGTGCCCTGTGTTGCACATAACTAAATATCAAAGAAAGATTGGCTGGGGGGGATTGAAATGAAAGAAGACATGGTCTCCTTAAACAAAGTAGAGATAGAACATTGTCAAATAACATTTGACTAAACAAGAAAATAAACAAAATAGGCAAAGTTCTAAGTCCTAATTTAAAGAGACAAAATTAAGAAAGTACACATTTTATAAAACAAATTAACTAAAATTACATTACAAAACCCATTTTCATCTTTCATTATCAAAACCAGCTGGCAATAATGACACCATAATTGCAAAAAGCTTTAACATTTTTATACATAAATAACTAACTCCTCTGGGATCTGAGGTCAATAAAAGAAAGTGAGGTTTATTTTTATTACCATTAATTGTCACTTTTGTCTCATTTAGAAATTTCATTGCTTAATATTGTCAGTGCAATTGAATGAATATGATTTCTAGAGATCTCTATTGAAATGATGTAAGTAATTACATTCTGAAGATAAATAATTGCAGTCTGTCCCTCAAGTTCTGAATGGGACACTGACCAACTGACCTCTAAACCACACTATAAGCAATATTAGTGAAAATACGGAAATAAAAAACATCATTTTCAGACATGACAACACAGAAACAGAAATACAGGATACAAAGACTTTTCAAAGAATTTTACTACATATCTAATAAAGAATGTGAATTCTATATCATTAACTATGAATCCTGCTTTATTTTACTTGAGAGTTCTTTCTCAATATATTTTTCTTTGTAGAATTTTCAGAATAAGAGGACAGCTCTCAAAGTATAAATTCTACCCATTAGAAAGGTTAAATAAATTAAGTGATTTGTTGGATTTTCTCAAATATCCTTGTAATTTTCTCAAATAATGTTAACAAAATAATCTTGTTCTGAAAATTGTCTACTTCATACAATGATAATATGGCAGAACTGGAGTGTAAAACTAGGTCTGTTTTGCTCAAAGGATATCTTCTTCCTTTCAACTCAACAGTTGAAGTGAAATAAAAAAAAAAAAAAAAAACATGCTCAGAGCCAAGATAAGTACTGATACTAATGAATTACAAACAATGAAACTCACCCAATGCATAAACCATCTTATACTAATCAGAAAAAGGATCCTTACATTTCTTTGGGAAAGGAGAAAAATGTCACAGCCAATGGAATGATGGGAGGCAATAACTATGGAAAACTGGAATAATCATTGTCACACAATGTTAAACATAGCAATTACATTCTTCTCCAAAGACTAAACAGCCTGATAATCATAGGATGAAGGGAATAGTCCAAGGCAATGAACAACATTTTTTCTAAGGGCAACATTTTTATTATTTTTTTTCTTATTAGCTGTACTTACAGTCTATAAGTACCTGAAAGGTATTAGGCACTTATTGAGCCCTCACTCTGGTCCTAATCTTAAGTCTTTGCTTTATGGCAAATACACATACCCAAATAATGTTGATCATTTCTTAAGTGGTTTTACATTAGAACATATGTTTGATCACATTTTTATTTAAGAGTGTGCATATAAATCAAACATTTTTAAAAGACACAATAATCAAACCATGCTTTCTAATTCTAAACCATGTGTCTACTGGAATCCCTCTAGCTAAATCCAAATTTATTTCTTTAGTTTTCTTCATTCATCAACAATTTCTGTATTCTGCAATTCTTGAATACAGGTTTTCCTAAATTATGTAGACTGCATCTTTATTAGAAAACAAATATAAAAAGCATGTTCTGGGCTCCCTCAATTCAAATATAGACCTAGGTAATTTTCTTTTAGAACTTACTTAGAAAAAAAAAAAAACATTCCTCTGGAAAGCATATGAGATACACATATATAAATATCACTGAAATAGTCATGGGTGTCAAAGAAATAATCTGAATAATGAAGTCAAATATTTGTCTCATTTGACATAAAAGTAATTGAAACAATGATGCTTTGTCATCCATTAACTTCCTTAATGTAATATGTGGCAAATAACAAAATTATTTTATACACTGTTTAGCTTTCTTATTTTTTTCATTTTTGAGCACAATAGTGGGAAAGAGTATGTCATTTTATCTTCTCTATAATACCCACAAGCTGATATCCAGGCTTTCATTATATAAAATCTGCCTTGAGGGGATCAGTGGCAACCCAAATTTCATTGACTTGCATAGTTCAAGTCAACAAAATAATGTGCTAATCTATTAGTATCAGATGCTTTATTTTAGAAAACACATTCACTAAAAACACTTGCCGAAGAATATTCTCACAGAATTGAATTCAAAGTTACAATGTTTACAGTGAAGTTCAGTGTACCTGGTAGAATCTGAAATAAGCAAGCCAAACCAAATAAGCAAGCCAAAGATTAATATATAAAAGTCTCATTAAAAAAATAATAGTTTCTATAAATAAAATAAATATAAAAATGAAAATTATAATTTCTTATCTCATTCATGCAAGTTATACTTCCAATAACTATGGCTATGACTAAAAGGAGATAAACCATATTTTTATTACATTATATTTTTACTTTGGAGCTTACTTATAACTTTAATAAGGTTGCATTTGTGTGTTACACTATATTTGTGTAAGAAAAAAGTAAGCATTTTTGTATAAATCATGTTGGTTTTGTATATATCTTAGTAAAGGCAAAAAAAAAGATGTTTAAGAAAAATGACTACATCAAGATTTCAAATAAAATATCACAGAGTACTTCTGAGATTCAAATTTTTAAGTAAACTGGTATAATAAAAAATGTGATCTGGCAGATATTTAAAATAATTTAATTGTACAAAACATTAAATATAGCTTTTTTGCCCTACTAAACGTGGGCATTAATTACATTTAAAACTTTAAAATTTAATTGGTATTTATATTGTAATTTCAAAGGATTAATTAAAAGTTCTGGTGTCATCTCAGACACAAGGAATTACTTTTCAAAAACAAAAGTGACGTTATATTTGTTAAAAGCACCTGTGTTTTGTGAGGGAGACCAACATGAAAGATACAGGGGATAAAAAAAGAAAAGGGGGCCCTCCCTGGTGGTATAGTGGGTTAAAGCACAAGACTAAGAAGCTAACCCCACTTCAGCACGAGTTCGATTGCCACCCAGGAGGTGACCCACATGGCACAGCAGACCTCTCCTGATCCGCCCACTGCTCCCCTCAGCAGTGTACTTCATCAGTCAGCCTATTCTGCTCCCTACTATGTCTCTGGTGAATCCTCTCACTGCCCCTGCACCTCTGGCTTGTACCTCAGTTCTGTATGCATAAATAAGCAAATCTTAAAAAAAAAAAAAAAAAAAAGGAAAAGAAAAGAGAAGGAATGAGAGAGAGGACGTACGGGGCCTGTAAGTTAACCAGCAATTTGGTGCCACTGCAATAATCAGCCACAATTTTTGCTGTTAGTTTTAGTTTTTAATCCCATGTTATGTACAACAATTAAAATAGTAACCTGAAAACAAGCTCTACTCTCTGAATTCTTATACAATTAATTTGCTACTAACGTATAAATATAAAATACATCTTTTTTCCTATGTATGTGGTGAAAACCTAGATAAATTATTTTTCTATTTAATAATGAAAAAAGATTACTAAGATTAAAATGATGTATGGGGAAACTTCCTGTTCACCTCTTGATATTCTACAGAGACAACTGGAATAGAGATCTGACCATGTACCCAGGACATGAGGACATAGGAGGCATCTTCCTCTTAATAACTTAGAAAGGAGGCATAGATATTTACCTTGTTACCCAATACAAATTGAATAACATTTATATTGTATTTATATATTATAATCTGCATATTTTAGAAAGTATGCATATAATCATATTGAAAGGGGAGAAAGTTAAATAGATCATGCAGTGCATTGAATAATAAAACTGTCAAGGGACTATGGTGAACTGATGGTGAACTGATGGTGGGAATTTTATAGGGACTACACTTCAGAAAAGAAAGCAAACAACAAACATTGTAAAATTAAAAAAAAAAAAACATTTTCTCTCTCTCTCTCTCTCTCTCTCTCTCTCTCTCTCTCTCTATATATATATATATATATATATATATATATATATATATGAAGACAATAAAATTCACAAAAGAGGCCCTCCCTGGTGGTGCAGCGGGTTAAAGCACAGCACTGAGAATCTAAAGCCACTTCCGCATGAGTTCGATTCCCGCCTGCCCCAGAGGTGACCACATGGCGTGGCAGACCTCTCCTGACCCGCCAGCTGCCCCCCTCAGCAGTGTACTTCGTCGATCTGCCTGTTCTGCTCCCCACTCTGTCTCTGGTGAAGCCTCTCACCGCCCCTGAGCCTCTGGCCTGTACCCCAGTTTTGTATGCACAAATTAATAAATCTTAAAAAAAAAATCACAAAAGAATCATGAAATGATTGCATAACTTCATACAATGTAACTGTACTTTCAAGTTCAAGTTGCCCATGTAATATTTCTTACAGTGTACTCAATAAGATTAACATCAGTAAACCAGGCAAGTGCGAGGAATATATGAGAATTTCAGATTGTATGCATATGCCATATATCATAAACCACCTTGACATAATGTGTCCATTATTTAGAAAGCCTAGTGGGCAGCCAACTGTACGGCTTTCCAGTTCTTTTACACTGAAGAAATGAAAAGTTCTTCCTCAACAGCAGCTCCAAAATCAGTTAATAATCAAGTAGCCTGAGTAACAGACTTTTAACAGAAGGATATATAGAGTGATGGTAAGTGAAAGCCCTTTAGAAACACTTTAGAAAAGAGTGAAAAGATACAAAAATGCTTTATCAGTCAACCTATTTATTTGCCATTTATATGAATGGGGGGTGGGATGTTTGGGGAAAAGGCAGGCTTGTGCAATCAATGAGTAATTAAAAGTGACTTATTGTGGGATTGTACTGTATTTGGCTGAGGGCATATTCACCATAGTGAGAATCTTCACAGAAAGTATCTGAAACAACAGAACAGTATAATGTTGCTGCTTTGTTTTCAAATCCACATTCAAAGCTCACTTTTCTCCCATGGGAGACTGAACCAGAACACAAGAGAAAGATCCTCAGGATAAGGTTGCTCAATAATGTCAAAGATTACTAGTGATCAAAAGCAAGGTTCCAGTGACCGCACACCATTTCTCAAAGGTCAGAATCACAAGATCTTATAGTAAAGTGAACGTATTTACACACCGATTGAATAGAGTTGTAACAAAAGACTATTTATTCTCTGGAATAGAGATTAGAAAACTGGGTAGTTTGCCGACAAATCCTACCCTAGGAAAAGCTACTTTTATAAACATAAAATCTTTCTGGGAATAGAGTTGCTTTTTATTTAAAAGAATTGTAAATTATTTAAATAAAGAAAACCTGTTTTCAATGACCTTACCTTTTAAAAAAATAGCTCATCAAGACTATGAGTGTCTTGGTGACAGGTGTAGTGTGGTGACATGCATGAGGAGATGTGATCCTATGCCCCTGAATCACTGCAAGTATTGTAAGCCAAAGTTACCTCTATGATAAGAATTTTAAAAAGCACATGTAGCAATTTTAGGAAAACAATTTTAAATAAAATAACAAAAAAGCTAAGCCAGGAAAAAAATGTTTCATCAAATTTGTATAAATGTATTTATTCAGTAGATAACTGAGAGGTTTTTTTTTAAGCAAAGCTAGCACGAAAATATAGTAGCCCGTTTTTTCTATATCAAACAGTAAGCTATCACAGACAAGTCTGTTGTTATTCTTACCACTGGTAGCAAACCTGCAGCTCTGGAGTTACCTCAGAGAGTAAAGCAAATACCACAGGAAGGAAAAAACAGCAACATCCTGGAGGAAAATAAATTAATTCTCTGGGAACAACCTCCTCTTTGTTCATTTGTATGACTCTGTGTCATTGGAATAGTGGTTTCATATTGTTGCAAGATTTTTCACATTGTAGCAAGCTTTTTTCTATACCTAACTGCTCACCACTTAAAACAAATGGGACTGCAAGAAGGAGAGAGAGAAAAAGAAGTGGTGGGTGGGAAAATAAAGGGAAGGGAGGGAAGGAAAGGGCAGAAGTGAAGAGAGGAGAGGAGAGTCGTTTCTGATACTTAAACATTATAAAAGTATAAAAGTTTAGGGCAGGAGCCCAAGAATAAATTTAATCATGTTGCTCAAAAGTTCCCATCTATATCCTCAGGGGGCAGAAATGTAAAAGGCAGAGAAAATTTTCCAAAGTAAAAGTCATACTGGACCTGCCCAAAAGTAGAATGTATGTGCAAGGCAACATTGCTCTCCTTTCCTTGCTGTTTTTTGTTTCCTCGTGTTAGTCTTTGGGCTTCCCAATTCCATGTTTGCTTGCTTGTTTTTATAAGAGTTTGTAGAAATCTAAGAAATAGTTTGTATGTGCACAAATATATATTCAAGGGCTCATTCTCTAGCCTTAGAGAATCAATGGAGAAGTTGAAACCAATCAAATATACTACATTAGAGATAATTTTAAGGTATTTAGTTAAATTTTACAGATTTACAAAGGGGAATACTCTATTTGTGATCTTACACTATATCACAAAACATAGAAATTCAATTTTCTAGTCAAATGGGTATTTCAATAATCATATTCCCCCAATCTCAGTTTGAAATGTATTTAATCCCAGTTTAAAGTATATTTTAAGTATAAAAGTTTCCAGATATTTTGTTTCCTTAGTTATCAACAGCTGAATATTAAATGGCAATCATAACCCAAAAAGGTCACTTTTATTCTATTTGTTTTGTAATGCAGATGGATACTAGAATATTTCTTTGAAGTAAATTATATATTGTTTATCTTTAGAGTATTTTCAGTTTATTTAAAATCTTTCTCTCTAAACTTTCTATCACTTTACTCTCAAAATAGAATGTAAACTGAATTCAGCAGTGGAAGAGGTCCCATATTCGCAGACAGAAGCCAACACAAGTGTATATAGTTGCTTATCGATGATGTACCTACCTAATTAAATTGTATGCTAAAGTAAATTAAATAAATATTACAGTTTACATAATGCATACATATAAATATGTAGCACCACAATGTGTAATATATTTTATAAGTTTCAATTTAATAAACAGATTAAATATAGCACCAATGTTTAGCATTATCTTCTAAAAGTATGATGATAACTTTCAACAAACAGTTTTTATTAATTATGTGATAATATCTTAGGAATGCAAGTTCATTTTAAGATATTATACCTAGTAAATCTCTTATTAATTCCTGGAAATCTGTGTTATGATGATTTTGCACATTTTTTTTAAAAATAAGTGATTATTTTTATTAGGGTAACATTGGTTTACCATGCTTCATATTATCTAGAGGCATGCTACCACACCATATCTACTACCAAATAAATTTTTAGCGATGTTTACACTTTTACATTTTTGGTTATTAAGAGGACTACTAATTATAAGAATGAAGAATTATAAAAATGAATTTAACATTAATATATGCTATAGTCAACATTATTTAGCTAATTTTTCCAAGACTGTGTTTTGTACAGTTAAGTGTATGGCACGACTGTCAAAAATATGTCACTACTATATCAATACCACCGACAAGTAAAAAATAATTTACTTTATCAAACATATTTTTCTATATTGTTCATGTAATGCTGAGAGGAAAGAGTAATATAGAGATTTTATTACTTGCCCATGGTCAAAAAGCAACTTGTTCAACCAGGATTCAAACATTCTTACTCTAAACCCAGCATTTTACATCCAACTTGTCTGTTAATGTCTCTTAAAGCCAACCTTATTCTACATGTGTTATTATATAGAAGCTGATTTGATTTCAACATAGGTAAATAATCTGTTCAGCTCAATATGTTTATTGGCTATGTAAATGGACTAAGTGATGCATAAATTTTGGCTAGTCAATACACTGAAAAATATTTACATCCAAGACTGTACAGAAGAAAATCAAACAAATCAAATGGAATGTTTCTGCTTAATAAACCATAATTAAAATTAAAATTAGACCCCATATGATATTACACAAGTAATATCTATTTTAAGCCTTAACTGCTTTATCTCAAACAATTTATTCTGTACATTGTATTCACAATTAAAAAAAAAAAAAGACTGAAAAATACAACCTCTCATGATTTATAAGTGCTAAAGGAAACAAAGAATGGACAGATGTTAAAAGCCTATTATTAGTATTAAAGGGAAATGTAGCTAAGATTTTTAAGGAAATATGAATTATTAGAGGTATCATATATCAAAAGTATATTCAAAAAGGAAG
>NW_004567102.1:41043442-41070847 GCF_000260355.1 Condylura cristata
AAAAAAAAAACAAAACATCTAAGACACACTTCCAGGACTTAGAAGGCACCAGATCCTTTTCAGGATCTGCCTGGTTAACAAGACCCAAGACCTATTCAAGCACACATAATTCAGGAGGCCTGCCTGCCAGCAATAAAGGCCGAAATTGGATACTTGGTGAGATTAATTACCTAGATAGGGCTTGATAATGCAAGTCAAATGGGAATGTAATTAAAGTGCACCTTCCATGAAAATTATTCATTGCTGATGGATCAGGTGACAGATAAATCAAAAGGCATTTTAAAAAAGCCTACGGGTTAACTCGAAGCAGGTCTTTCCTCTTTATAAAACTCTGTAATTGCAGGTGTGGAATTCACTCTTGCTGTCCTAGCCTCATCATGATACCATAAGACAAAAAGGTAGATTGTAATGGAATCTATTAGAAACAGAAGCCAATAGAAAAACCATTAGGATCATAGTTACAAACAAAAGGTCAGCTAGACTGGAACCAGTTGGCTGGCAGCTTTCAGAAGAGAGTATCACTCTATGTTCATACTATAATGGGGATTGCAACCATAAAAGAACAAGTGATGAATTAATAAGTTGACTAGTCCCCAGGGTGCAATTCTTACAGATGAAAGGCATGCTGGGGTAATCAAACAGAGTTATAAATTAGATAAATCGAAAGGCATAAGAAGTATTTTACATCATCATTATTAAGTAAAGTCATCCTGAATGTGCTGTTAATTTTTTACTGTCAATATATTTATTTACAATCTAAGAACAATAAAAAAAGTGTTTTATAACAATGCAGAGTAATTTCAGTTACCCAGAGGGATAGTAAATTTAATTTCTTTGTTAGTCCTCTTAGGTATGTTTATTATACACCTAAGTACAGAAAGATGAAACAAAATGTCCAATTAAATGATCGTTATTGGAAAAAATGGCCTTACATGTTACTCATTTGCTTGCTCTAACTAATGAAGACATCCTGGTTTAACACCCTAGTTTGTATAAAGAGCATGCCTAACAGTTTACCTGTCTACAAGACCAGCCTTAAATAGGAAAACCAAATCACCTTGTACAGTACATGGACTGCACAAGAAGGAAAACGGTGGTCAGAAAAGAATCTGAGCCTAAAGACTGATTTTTTTTTGTTCTATGGAAATTTTCAAACAATAATGGAAATATTAATTACTATTACAAACTTCCAAATAACTATACACTTAAAAATAGTTTCTCTATCATTTTGGATGTGTAAATCTGATACACAGAATTGTTTGTGTTTTAAGTGCAATAGGTAAATGTATAGAAGTACATCTGTCAGATAATTATGTTTATAGTTTTCCATTCTTAATGATTACTGATTAAAATTGAAAATCAGAATGGCAAACCCCCAACACATTTTATCAGTGATACAGTTCTTTATATTCCCTGTAGGTTCTAGTAACTTAATCCCAAGCAAAATATAAAGTAACTGTTCATGATTTGTCAGATTAGCTGATGCTTGTCCAGCAAATCTGTCTGAAAAAGAGTCACTGGACACTATAATTAAGATCCACTCATCCATTTCATTACTGGATTGAAGAAAATAATGAAACCTCAACGTGTCTAAAGGAGAGCAGTTGGTATCTTTTCGAACACAGCATCAGTATTTAATGCAACAGGTCTACCTGAAATGACTTACACGTCATATAAATATCCAAGGTTGGAGGAAATAGCATTGCTTTTTTCTCTTTGTTTATGCTCTTTGTTTATGTAGTATTTAAAAATAAAGGAAATATGACTAAAAACAAAAACAGAGGCTTGTTAGTAATAGTGAAAAGAATAAGACTATAGATGTCAAACTTATAGTTTGCTTTCCTTTTTTTTTGGTAAGCATATGATATAGGGTGTAATTTAAATATATAAACTATATATACACATATATATGTATATATGAATACATCTGCAGTTTAATATATATATAGTTTAATATATATATGTATATATATATACACATATATATATATATATATAAAATTGAGGTGTGAAACCTGTCATTTGATTTTATATTAAGATACTAAATATATTAGAAGCGACATTGTTAACATCTTTTTTTTTTTTTGACCTCTATTTCTGAGATTACCAAGTTCTCAACAATGAAATTTATGTGAGGCTAAATTTGGGTTCTTAGTGATGTCAGGGATATGTGAAAATAGGATGAGATGTCAAAACAAGGAGAAAACAAGGTTATGATAATATATTAGACAAGAACAAAGGCAGTAGCTTTTTTTCAAACAAATTTCAGACTCACTCTCTGTCTTAAAGAGTCTTTACCAGTCTGATAAATGTTGTATGAAATCAGCATAAAAAGTAATCTATTACAATTCAGTTCAGCCAACATTGAGCACACATACCACATATGCCATAACGTTAGCTGTTTTCAACCATGACAAAAATGATTATGACATTTTCTACCCCAAGTTGTCTATCAAAATTGTTTCTCATGGCTCGAAATTGTGAAATCCAATAGACTTTCTTCTATCTTCATTCTATTGACCTTCTGTGACATTTAATTCTATGATCAACTGAGTTGGGAAATTTCCCATCCTTTGGTTAATGTGACAGTTCTCCTATCCAACTGATGAGGGGGCTCCTTTTTGCTCTTTGCAGTGTAATTTTGCTAGTCTGCCAGCTTCAAACTGTTGATGCTTATAAAACTTTTGCCTCAAACTTTTAAATTAAAGCTTTACCTCCTCTTGTCAAGTGAAACCATTCATTAGTTTTCCATGTAGAGATTTAGGATTCTTATTTAATATTCAATATTCCACCACTGTCCTAGTTTTCTTCTAGGAACACACATGTCTTCATAAAATGCACGCAGTTAAAAGAAACCTGTAGTTGTACCTGTCTATATGCATGTGTATACTCATAAGTATATAAAAATCAGATCACACGTAATAAAGACTAATGTTAACAGGAGTAAGGTGTTGTGTTTAATAGTGTTAGTAATATCTGAATATACTACACAGTACTGAAATGCTCAACCAGCCTATCTGCATCTATTATCATGTGTGGCTGATATTACGAAAGCTATGCACCTGATCTATGTTTTTCTATATGCTGAAGTTAATGATTAAATATTATTAAAAACTGGGATACTAATTATCTGATGTCAACATGCTATGGATAATTAAGAACTGTATGCATTAAAGCTATGCTAATTGCTTTCTCTAGGTATCCTTCTTTAGTCCTTGTGTCTTAAAGAAGGCAAGCGTCTACAGGTCTGTATGTACATCTCTGCCATGTACTTTGTCACAGAACATACATCATCCACTCTGCCTTCTCCCTGATTAATTTTGGTAGGTTGCAGCAATTATCTCTCCCGTTGTGATCAATCTCTTTGTACTCAGAGTGAAGGAAATTTGGATAAATTTTTTCCTGAGTTTTTACCTTAAAATTGATGCTTGTTTCTTGTCTACAATTGTATAAAGGGAATCGAAGTCATAAAACACTTGGAATTGAAACAAGTTGTAACTGGGCTTTTGCAGCAGTAATCGACTGATAGGAAAAGCAAGATCCTGATAGTGTTCTCTCCTTTACCCTATTACTTAGATCAGTTGGTTAAAACTGTTAATGATCCCCTTGGATCAATGTCTTTTCCTTGTAGTTCTAATTTACTGCATTGGTTGATTAGTACAGATGTTTTTGTGGATGGCTCTGCATCATTCCACCAGATTGCTTGTCTGAATCAAATTTGCTTCAATTCATCACCAATGAAGCAAGGAATAAAATAATCAACATTTACTCTCTCTTAACACTAGTACTGAAAACAGAACAACTAAATGCTTGTCAATTTAAACCCATCTCCTATCATTCTCAAAACCCTGTCGCTCAGTTTATTCAGGTGTTGAAATGGAGTTTATGGCTGAGTGCTGCAGTGTTGAACAGATAAACTTGAAGGGGACATAAAAAAATGTATTTCAAATTTATGGGGGCAATTTTTGGCATCATTATCACATCATCATCACCACCACCACCACAAATAATGTTATGTGAACTTGTTTATATAAACAATATATAAAATTACCATTCTATTAGTTTTCATTCTCTAAAATAAACCTTATTGACTTCTTGCTCTAACATTTTTCCCACCTGAAACTGTGTATGTCTTCATAATTCTGTTCCTTTAATAAATAACACTTAGGGGAAATGGTTGTGACTATTTGCTCTATGATAGATAAACAAACAATTCACAGATCAAAATCTTTAAATCAGGTAACAAGTTTCAGTTAAATAATGATTAACCAAAAATGTCTTCTGCATACAATTGATCCTGAAAATCTTTTAAGATTTTAAGTTTATGTTCACAACACAGTGATTTTAATGTACTACATTACATATACTTTGTTTTTTTAAATTATTTATAATTATATAATAGTTCCAGAGAAAGTGACTGAATTTAATCCACATTGAGTTGAGCTTTTCACCAGAAAAAAAGTTACATATTTTGTTCTTAAATCAGCATTGTTTACTTGAGTTTTATACTTTTCCTCCAAAAGTAATAGTAAGTAGTCATACTAGCCACATTTCAGTTAAAACAGATTTTATATATCTCAACTGCACTCCTGGATTTTAAAAGTGAACTATTTCCTTAAAATAATTTGGCATAGGATATATCTTCAATTTGCTATACCATCCACTCAGTAAACTGACAGTAGTAAAATAAAGGATCTCCCACTATGGACAGCCAATTGAATGAGAATTTCTTCACATAATTCCATCCATATAGTCTAATTCAGGGTGATTTTAATGTAGACTCATATTTTTGAGGAGTCTACTTATAGGAAGTTTAAACTTAATGCACCAATATAAACTTCCAAAATATAGCCATAAAATGTTTTTTTTACTAGAAAATCCTGAACAACATTCACTTCTTAACCATATAAAAACTGCTAATTTAACATTGCTTAGAATAAGACAAAGTTATTAAAGCTTGAAAACTATCTTATTTCATGAATGTTCTTCTATCTCAATCCAGCATATCCATTATATTAGAAGATAATGAATTAGTTCTGTTAAAAAAACAAAACTGGATATCAAAAGCAAAATATTGCTATAGATATTTTTGGCATTTACAATTACACTATAACAAATAAGCTTAGTATATTTTTGAGGAGGACAAATCATAGAAATGCATAAAATCTCTACACTCCTACTCCCTATCCCTTCCACAAGAGTGTGTAGGCCTAACCTTTCCTCATACATGTGGAAAATAAATACATCCTTCAAAATATATAAAACAGAAATAAATTATTTAAAAGATGGCTGGTATATTAATATGCTCTAAATATGCTCTAATATACCACAGACTAGCTATCTTCAAACCAGAATTTTTTTCATATACAGTATTACAAACCAATGCTATATCAATTAATAAATAAATGCATGTATATATATATATATATATATATACTTCCAAAATATAGCCATGTTTTTTACTAGAAAATCCTGAACAACATTCACTTCTTAATCATATAAAAACTGCTACACACACACACACACACACACACACACACACACACACATTTACACATACACATATCAGCATTAGCCTAAAAAAAAAAAAAAGAAAACCCAAAATTTATTTTGTTATTTATTGAGGCTGGTTGGAAGTACTAGATCAAGATCCGGTAGGAATTCTCTTCCTGGATTATAGATGACTGCTGATTTTTTGTTGTGTAATTACATGGCCTTCCAAAGTATAGGCAAATAGAAAGAGAGCTGATTCTCTGCTGTCTCTTCTTACATGGACTCTCATTTTATAACCCTCTGACCTCGTTTAACTTACCACCTTATAGTCCCCATCATCAAAAACTGTCAGATTTCAAGTTATAGCTTCAATATATGAATGTGTGCATGGAGGGAGACAACTGAATTTGTAGCATATTATAGCTGCATTACAGTACAAATTAACACTTTCTTCTCAGATATTCAAAACACTCTCCACAAAAAGCAACTCTGAGATAAAATAATTTAGAAAAAGGCTAGGTATAATGTATTCAATTAAACATAGGAAAGGCTACCTAAAATACCTTAAATGAGCTTTCATTCCAATGTCTACAAAGTGCTCATATTGAAAAATGTGTTGCCCTACACCCAACATTAAGGAGAATTAAAAAAAAAAAATGCATTCAGAACTGGGATACAGGCCAGAGGTTCAGTGGTGGAGAGAGGATTTACCAAAGACAGAGTGGGGAGCAGAACAGGCATATTGACTAAGTACACTGCTGAGGGGAGCAGCGGGAGAGACCGGAGAGGTCTGCTGAGCCAGGTGGCAGGAGACATAACTCGCAGAAAGCAGCTGGGGCTAGCTTTGTAGTGTTGTGTTTTAACAAGTTGCCCTACTAGGGAGGGCCCAGCCCAACTTATTCCGAAAAGTGAGAATTTGATAATACAAAGATATTGGGATGGAGGTTACAAAAGGTTCATGAACATGAAGGTGTAGGTTGTTTAGCGGTTATTCCTTCCTCATATTTTCTTTGAGAAAAATCATAGATGTGTTCTACTCTTAAATAGTCATTAAACTAAAATATGAGTATGTATTAAAATAATATATAAAAAAGCTGGTGTTGTGTTTACTGTCCTAAGTACTAATAACAAAGATCTCAAAATTTAGTCCCATTCATGCTACTAGTTATTCAATGTTACATAAAATAAAATAAATTGACTTTATCTTCATCAGGGTTTCAAAATAGTAAGAATTGTAAAAGTTCCCCAAAATAAAGGGAAATCACTTTAATCTTTGGTTCAAATATCTGCATAAAGACCAAACTATAACTAAAAACTCACTTTAAAATTTTTACTAAATCTATAGACTCAAGCTAAAATTTTCTGTACTTGAAATAATTATGTATTAATTGCATAATTAAAAATATGCTAAATTTGAAATAAATGTGTTCATTATATATTAATCTTTATAATCTTAGAAACTTGGAAATTCACTTTTCATATTACAACATACAAGTAATTTATATACTCAATCAACAAATTTAATAAGCATGAATGTTGGGTCTAAAACATTATAGTGGCTAGAGAATGAAACCAAAATTGCCACTGCCTTCTTACAATAGGAAATTAAGCAAGAAAGACAAACATTTCACAGATAATATGTGGAGAACATTATAAAAACATCATGAGATACTGGCTCAAATATCACAAAAGATGTAATTTTCTCCTGAATTTCCTCAGTTTGAGATATGAAAATAATGTAAATCCTTTCAGGCAAAATCATCAGCATATAGTATGCACTCAGTAAGTTCTATTTGTCAATGTTAATATTAACTATCAACACAGTTTCCTTATTAAAATAAACATTTTATTATAATAGTATACAAGGAAATAGTATACAAATTCCCCAGAAATTATAAAAATATAAAACTTAAAAGGAATGAACTTATTTTTTTAAAGGACATATCATTTGATCACCTACAATCTTAAATCCCTGAAAAGATATGATCTGAGTTAACTGGTGAGTAAAATAGCCACTATTAAGTCACATTCATAAATCAGAGGGGTGATATTTTTAGCAAATATAGGAAATTATTTTGATACTGTATTTTCTGTATAATTTTGCTTATGTATGATATTATATAACTGTGACTATATTTCATTTGAAACATTATGTAAGCATTACAAATCTAAGGAAATACTGGTACAAATTTTAATTCTGCAGAGAAATTAGATCTGAACATTTAAAAACATGAGGGAAATCAGTCAAATTAAGATATGCAGGAGTATTTTTAAAGTTTCTTGAAGAAGGGCAACAAAATCATAGCCAGAAGGCAAATACTAAAATTACCAGTGCTCTTTCCCAGAGATTATATTTGTTATTAATAACCTCAGGAAATAACACTTCTTTGTAAGTCCCCTTTTCATTGAACAGTAATTTATCACTATTTATCTGCAAATTCCCCTGTAAAGAATTATAGCGCTAAACTTTTTTAAGATAGCAGAGCATGGTAAAATTATATAACACTTAATGATTTTGAGGTAAGCAATGTACTTGCTTGCTTACCTCAAAATCATGGGTGGCTGCTGTATAATTTACTGTGTGACTTTAGTAAAATCATATACTCATAAGCTTCAACTTTTCCCCCATAGATGGTATTGATATTTGTCTTATCCACTTTACAAACTACTTCAAATTTCAGTGATATAATGTGTGTATCAGTGTATTTAAACCATTCATCCATCTATATAGCAAAATGGATGGTGAAGGGAAAAAAATAGTACTTTTGGAGAGAGACTAGCAGGAATTCATGGCAGATTTGTTGACACTTTCTTATATTTTCAGAAAATGTCTTCTTCCCCTTTTAAACCTTAGCAGTCAAGGCTAAGCAAGAGAAATATAAATTTTAAATACTTAAAATATCAAATGATCTGTGATAGATATACAACCTTAAAAATTTTAAATGTAAACCAGGGTCAGTTATGTCATTTGTTGAAAATTATCCAGCTCCCACCCCAAACTACCAAAAGGGTTGTTTTTCCTAAAAATAAACTTTCACCTTTGTCCCTCCAACAAATCTTTATTCATCTAGTCTAGACCACTATTCTCTAAACACTCTCTGAACTCTGCCCCTATTATTCTTTTGCAACAATTAACTTGATAAAGGATGTTGTGATTGACTGCCCACACCCCCCTAGGGAAGGAAGGACTGAAGAATTTATCTGCCCAGCTGCTAAGATAGTTGCTGAGAGCACAACTCAGTTCCTGGCCCGCTTTAGAATTTGCTTGTCTGAAAAATGATGCCTTGCTCTTCCCTAGGGATGTCTGCAGTTGATGTCTGAACAACACAGAAATATATGCCTGTCACACTCTTCAAAAGGGACCTGGCAGTCCCTTACAGGTAGAGTGAACCTGTGGCTGTAGATTCCAAGCCGGCCAAGGGTATCTTCTCTCTGCTCAGTCCTGCTCCCTTCCCTTCTTGTCCCTAGGTGCGGATCTAAGCACACCCCCAATACAATTGTTCATTTATCTACAACGAAGTATCTGTTTCCTAGGGAGCCTGATTTTCGAAACTATATTCTCTTTCAAGAGGTTACTGCTTCCTCCGTAATTTTTTTTCCAGTGCTTTCTAGAACATTGTAAAAATTATCAATCCCATTAAAATTTATAGCATCTGTACACATATTATTGAGCCAATTACTCACTTACTGTAATTACTTATCTATCAACCGTGCATTGCACTATAGTATAGTTTGCATGCTATTAAGACTTTTAATTATGGACATCAGATGAGTTCTCGGAGGTTTTGGATCCCAAACTTCTATGCTAATTAGAAGGGTTATGTGAATTCACAGAAGTAAAGTAACCAAACATGGCCACTCTTAACAAATATCTTACATTTAAAAAGCACCACAAACATAGTAAATGTTCACTAACTAGCAATTCTTATTATTACTTCTATTTTAATTACTGTGCTACTACAGCACACCTTAAAAATTCTAGTAAGTATAACTTTCATTAAACTAAAAGCACAATTCCTAAAACATGAGGTAAGATGATACCATTTCTGGAGATAATTCAAGTTCAAAGAGGTGAAATAACTTGTCTAAAATTAACTAATGATGTCATCTAGTTTCAAATCTTATGCTTTTTCCATTAATATCTCAATGTTTTCATCTTGTATAACCATTCGACTTTTCTTATGTATGACGAGTTTCCTCGTTGGAATTAATTATACAACATTTTGTACATTCAGTATACAGAAAGAACTGCATTCAATGATGGAGACATATAAACTTAGCATAATCACTAACAGACTAATTGTTTAAGTCCCTAAGTCTCTCTGGGGGGAAACATCACATATAATTTTGTATTGTCTTATCTTACAAAGTTAAAAATTGTTTAATTAATTGTTTCAATGATCCCACAGTGAATCAAGGTCACTAATTTTAGGATGACCTGTTTTTACAAATTCCCATACTTCTGTGCCATTTTTGTTTCTCTGTAGAAGGCATAGAAGGGCAATTAAATATTTTAATGGGAAAGGTCCTAGTGAAGAGTAAGAGAATGCTTCACCTGCCCTAATTCTAGCAATACCATATCCATTCTGAGGTTCCAGATTGACTGACATCTTTTTTGTGAGAACCATCTCCCCTTTTTTCATAGATCGGGTGAATTATTCTTTCTTTAGGGTTTCCATGTTCTATTCCTACTATAGTAGGCATGGCATTGTAGTCAAGTGGCCCATTGCTAGTGTGTGACTAAATGTATATATGCCACCTTTTCAGGCTCTGTACAAAGAAATAACTACACCACACTTTACTTTCCCATCTTTACATAATACTTGGTCAGTTGGCTAAATATTAAAAGATGTGTATTTTAAATAGTGAGTACTTAAGAATATCTCTGTAATTATGAAGATGATATTGATCAGGAGTCTTCAAAGGCAAGAGAGTATGAAGAACATAATGCAATAAATTAAGTGCATGTGCTTTCCCTCTCACATATATCATTATCTTTACTGCAAATAATTTGATCTATGTGACTTTACCCTTAATTAGTTACTAGCACTCTTAACACAAACAAAACAATATATTTTAACTTGCTTGTACAGGTCATATGTTCTTAATAGAGAAATGCAATAATTATCCAAGTAAGTATCTTACATACTACTTCTCCATATATTTTTCATTTTAAATGAAAAAAGAAAGTATAAAGACAATTTTTGACTAGGTAATAGTCTGGCTTTTTACAGGCCAAACAAAATGAATTTCTCCTTCTTTCAATGTAAAAATACAAAACTGCCCCCAGTGTTCCCTCCCCCCAACATAGTGACAGAGAAGGATTTTAGTGTGATTTCCCTTGACAGGAGTCACATAAAAAGGGAACTAATGAATATTCTTTGTGCTACTCACTACAATAACATTTTTATGTCAACAAAGAATTTTTCAAGTTTTCTTCAATATTGTTTCAATTAATAAGGTAGTATAAAAAGGTAAATATTATTTTATCCCTATTTTACTCATACATAAATGCAGTGATTTATCTAAAAGCATGTACCCCACAAATGGCAAAGCAGGAGCTGCAGCACAGATCCTTGAAGACCAATAGTTCCTTGCTACCCCAGCAACGGACAAGGGCTCTTAGATGGCTTTCGTGTACATAGCATGGCATGGATCCTGAGCTCTAAACTGCAAACATAACAGAAAAAAGAAACTACAACGTGCACACACTGTCTTTCAAATACTGCGTGATTATTTTCTGTCCTAACTCTCCATTCTTGCCCAGATACACTAAGATTCCCTTAATAAGCCTTTTAATAGTAAGCATCAGTTGAATTGCTGATGAGAGGAATAACTGATCAGAAATCCAGATTTAATTCATTGTTGAAGTCACCTCAGCATAAACTAGGTGAGAGGCAATGCTATTCTGCTAATGGAGAAAGAATTTCAAATATTATTGTAGATTTATATGGATAGTCATGAGCATGGACCCACTTCATATCACTACCACTTAAAAGAGCACACTTTTTGGTGATGGTGGAGCGGACAGTGAGTACTCAAATCCAAGAGAACAAACTGACAGTCTAAATTTTCTCTGTTAAATATCAATTAAAACTTTAAAAACTTTAAAAATAGTTTGCTGTCTGATTTAACTGCATTTCACTTTGAAAGTAGAAAAAGCTAACAATGTAAGTTCATGCGGTTTTATCATTTGAGATTTAGGAGAGAGTAGGCAATTGTCAATACTTTAATATAAAGCCTCAACCTAGACTGCTTTTTAATTTTCTATATTTATTATTTTAAATTTATAATTATTTTACTGAGATATAATTAACAAATTATAAACTACATCATTGGTTTAAGTACATCACTCAATTTATTAGTTGTATAGACATCAAAATCTAACTTTGCACATTTAAATTACCTTAACTAAAAAACAAATGCACATACAAAAAAAGCAAACCTAGTTTGCTCTTAACCAGCGGAGAATCATTGCCCAAGGCCATTTTACCTAACTGTTATGAGATATTTGATTCATGATTAATGGAAAATCTATGATCTATTTAGCCCAGGTAGTATTAACATGGAAAAGAAAACAACATATATTTGAAGCGTTACAAAATATATCCACCAAGCATCCTATTTGGAAAGCTCTATTTATATAACTTTATCATTGCAGTATTTTTAGGTATTTTATTTATTCAACATAAATAAAAGTATGCTTTATTATATTTGATATAAATAATTCAAACATAGTTCCGGTATCAGAATCATGTTTGGAAATGTTTTAAACTCACTGTAAAGTTATGATGATAAAGTTTAATGTAAAGTAATATAGTTACAAATATCAAATGACAAAAGCATTTGAAAAGAATCCTTAATAGATAAAGGTAAATAAAATGAATCAAACCAAGTAGTAGTAAAACCAGCTATTTTTTTTTTTAATTTCCTTAAGGTTCAGCTTTTCTATGCTTTTTTTAACTCCAGACTTCTATTTCCAGAGATCTGATTTGCAATTGTCTTAAATAAACATTAAAATGAAACTGCATAACAGCCCACTAATTTGATGAAAATGGAAGTAAGAGACCATATGTACAGTTATTATTCGGTGGTATAATTAAAAAATGTAACATTTTGCTAAAATTGTCATAGAAGTATAGAATAGATCAGTCCATGTCCAGGAATTTAGGGTAATACTGGTTAGTTTTTGACATCTAGCCAAAGATCAAAAACACCTTGTTACAAGTCTATTATGATGCTCAAACAACTCACACTCCAGTGCAGGTCCCAGTTTATTAATGTTGATGACATAGCAAGTGGCCCCTTCTACTGCACAGCATCTTCCTTCAGTAGCAAGAATTTTTCAAAAGCTTGAGGAAGTGGCCCAATTTCTGAAACATCCCTCAGTAATAAGATTTCTCTGAAGGTTTAGAAAGCCTCCATTTTTTGAAACTTGCTTTCCAATTTGTATTTTCCAAAACATACTTACCACAGCAAAGATGTGACCGAGAAAGGCATCTCAAACGCCAGTTAAGAAAATTTCGATTAAGCTACAAGTCCACGGTCATCATGGGTATTATTATTTATTATTTTTTTTTCTTTTGAGAAACTCATGAGACCGCCCAAGTACTTATTCTGAGATTATGTATATTGATGTTATCACAAATCTACTTACGAAGTTAAAATTTTGCCATGTGAATTTTAAAACAGACTTATTAATAATACAAACATCAAATTCTATGTGATAAAAAAAGTGGTTGACACTATTTGAGACAGTGCAGTCCACTCTTTTATTATTCCTATGTAGGATATGGATTATGATCATGAGTACACACCACACCAACATGGAAGCATGCAAGAAATATCTTACATCTCATTATGGCCAAAAATTTCACACTCTTCCTCTGTATCTTTCCACCTAGTGGTATATCTTAGACTACTCTAAATTGGTTTACAGTCTATTCCCCATTTATTTCTCCTGCCAACTCTCTGGAGAAGATATTAATGAGCTCAGTAATGGTTTAACAGGCAACAGGAGAAATAACAAAGAAAAGTTAAAGGTGTGAATGATCAACAAACTGGAATAATCAAGTTCTGTGTAGGCCAGTTAACTAAATATTCAAGCCAGAAACCTCACTTAGGCAGTCACATTATTCACTTAGTTAAGACAAACATAAAAAACATACCTGCTTGGCCAGTGGTGATACTGACAGCTGCAAAGAGCCTCTGGGACCGGCTTAAATCGGAAACTCCATTTACAGCTTCGACCTCAAAAGTATAATTTGCGTGAGCCAGTAGGTCCATGACAGTGACATAGTTATCCTCTAATCCAGTCTGCTGGGGCATGTATCCAATGTTACTCCCACAAGGAACACATTCTCCCTGCTCCCAACTGCACCGCTTACACAATATTCTGTAGGTCACATCATTTCTTCCCCCGTTGTCTGCAGGAGGACTCCATTCCAAACTTACTGTGGTCTGGTTGATGTTGAAAATGAGGTTTTGTGGTGCAGATGGAGGTCCTTTGGAAGCCAAAAATGAATAAACAAATAAACAAAAATAGAAAAATTAACAAAAAGTTAAAGGAAGGAAAGGGGTATTAAGTTAGTGGTTAAATTACCATATAGAGAACTAATTAAAATACTTTCTTTCACATAAACATTGCATAAACCTTTACTAGAGAAGCTGTATAAAAGCCTCCTTGAATTCACTGGGCAAGAAGTTTTATTTATTTTCCATTTAATATGTCAAAATGAAAACAGGATAACAACTGTCTGTACTTTCTGCCATGGTTTTTAGCTATTTTTCTTCCAAGCAGTTAAAAAAGAACAGTTAATGCACCTAAAAAAACAGTTTTGGTGATGTTTAAAATAATGCTTTCCTTTCAACCATGTCACAGATAATGCATCTATTCATTCTTTATGTGCTCAAGAATGATTTACACTAATGTCTAGGATTGGTTTCAGAACTGGTATTTCAAGCATTCATTAATTGAAGCATCAAATTATGAGATTTGTTCTGTTTAGTGATGGCATTCTCATTTGGAAACCATTACATTTAAATCACATTTTCTACCACATAGGACTAATAAATTTTATATTTTATTTTATGATTCCTATTAGACACATGAGAAAAATAAGGAAGAGCATCATGACTGCAGGCACAAAAGTTACAGTGAAGATGATAAATAACTTCTCGTCAATAGACTTAAGAGCTTGTCTAAACATTTAAAATATTTAATAGTAATTAATTACATAATCCCAAATTCAATAGCTATCTCAATAATGTCACAACAGGACAAATGAGTGGACGGCTCTAAAAGTCCTTCACTTTATTATGGGGAACTTACTTGTGCAGGCAACATATGGTGGGTCAGCTGGAGCTCGGTAATACCCATCTTCACATTCACATCTCGAGGAGCCTTCTTTATCAGAAAAACTGTGAGTTGGACAACGAGAGCACTGAAGATCTTGAGACGAAGATTTGTAGAATCCACGGCCACAGGCTAGGTATACAAAAGAAAATGAAAATAGGAGCATTAGAACTAGTAGAACTTTTAAATTTTAGTAGTATCTAACAAAAACAAACAAAAAAAATGAAATTTGATTTGGCCATTTCTATGTAATTATTTCTACATTTTGGGCCTGGATAGTTAATTTTTCACACAACAATATAAAACATGGGAATCCAAACAGAGACAAGGGAATCCAAATGTAAATTCATTAGGTAGATAAATGCTTTACTAGTCAAAAAAGTCCAGCAGTTTCGGACAAAATTTTGTTTCATTCTGTAACAGCCCAGTTTTTAATAGTATACTTTAAAATAAAAATAATGAAAACTACATGATATGGCTAGCTTCACCTGATAGTCAAACTAAACATAAGTTAATTCCTTTAAACAAAAACATAGGAAATTTAACTCAAGATAAATCTAATTGTAATACAAATAATTTTCTTGTTAATCTACATTATTATACATCAAAGTCATTCTCTCTTAATCTAATATAGTTGTTAGCTAACTTTTACTTAATTTGATTCATGTTGAAAATATTAAAATAATTTATGAGATTAGTAACAATGATAATGTAAAAAATATCTGTTGAAAATGATGGAAAGTTAACCCCTCCAAGTTTTGTGGCAAGTTTGTAACAATTTCACATCATTCATGTTATAAGGCAGCTATTTTCCAATAAATGAACTGCCTTGTTACTAAAAATAAGGAATTCTGTGAATAGGAGAAACTTATTCCAACAGAATTAAGGTGAAAGTCATTAGTTACAAAGACAATGACTGCTTCTCCTCTGCTGAGACAGGTGAAGGGTTCAGGGATGCTAACACAGCAAATGTTCTCAGCAATAATCAGCCCCAGAGAACGTCTGCAGCACCTCTTAGTGAAGTTGTATTTATTTTCTCAGACCTTATTTGTTATTAAATCAGGTTATCTCAGACCATTTAGTATCACTGGATATTTTGTACACTTTAATTATAATTTAAAACATTATAATTATTTCAATATTTGTAAATTAATTGTAGCATAGACTGAGTTTGTTAAATAAATTTAATTTACCCTTCATATTTATTAAATGGATATCTACTTTTTAGTGGCTTTAAAATTTAATAGAAATCAATAAACTATATATATATATATATATATATATATATATATAAAGAGCTAGTGAATATTTACCATAAAAGAGACCAATCCAACTTATAGAGAATGCATATTTCCCAGAAAAAAAATGACCAATTTCCAGGAAATAAAATATTTGCATACTGAATATTTAGTCCACAATGCTGATATAATTAAGAGCCCATATTTGTCTTTTGAATTTCAAGTAAATAGGAATGTCTCATATGAATAAAATAGGCATTTAAATAACAGAAAATTAAAGACATTATTATAGAAAGATTAGTGATAACAATATTCAAACAGAATTACAACCATCACTTTTTAAATACATGATCACTCCCGCCTTCATAAGCTAGTCTTTCCATAGCTTACTTCTTCAATTCATGTAAGAGGAAAGAACTCACAAACATTATCGAGAAAGATACATGCATCTTCATGTAATCTCACTAACAACTACTCCAAATTTAAAGCACAGCAGAACAATAAGATTGATTACAAAATAATAAAACAATAGTAACCACTTTAAAATCTTTCTAAATCTTTCTAAAGATATGATCTTGCACATAAAAGAATGGTTAACTGACGAATAAAGAATCTAGCACAGGTTTCTCAGGATGAAAATTCCTTTAAGTATTCACTGTATCTTGCTCTTTGTATTGTCTGTAATTCAATGATCAGATAAATATCCATAAAATAGAGACAACAAAATTTACTCACAACCAGCAGCCAGATTTTAAGGAACAGGGAGGAGGCAAGAGAAAGGGAGGGAAAGAGAAGGGAAGGAAGAGAGGTGTATTGGCACACTTTGATAATATTATGTGGTATTTATCATCCTGTACAAGGGGAAGACATTAGGGAGGTGGAAAATAGGAAGCACAAGAGCAACAGAATTTAGCATCTAATAGGTAGGACTTTCAGAATTAGTAGGTGATTAGTACCAAGTAGAATCCCTCAGAATTCTCATTCTCACACTGCCAATAAAAAAGTACATGAAACTTCTGCTCACTAGACAGCAACAATATTATCAACTAAACTATATTACAACACAACTAAAGGATTATACCCGTTTTTCTCATAAATTAGGAGGGACATTTATTGTTCAACCTGCATGATTTGTAGAAAATAGAGAGAAAATGAAAACCCTTATCACTCAACTTTCAAATTACATTAAATTCTGTTACCACTTTAACAGATGGGAAAACAGATTTGAAGCAAAAGTAACCTGAGTTCTTCAAATAATTCTGTTTCTTTAGGTTCAAACTGGATTTAGAACACAGGACTACTGATACTCTACCATATGTTCCCCACCAGCCTTGTCTGCTGAATGAGCCTAAGTTTGGCACTTATTCAATGGGTCTCAAGGGTGTTAGCAACCCTAAAAGTCTTCTGTGGGTACTTATTGTCTACCATTATGCTCTTTTACTAATTTAAAGCCATTACTTTAATTTTTAAAACTATGAAATAACATCCTAGCACATCTTACAGAAGAGATACTAAATTGGTATTCTCAATTTCACTATGAATTTTGGCATTGAAGAGATGTCTGCAAAATTATGGACTGCATGTATGGCTATCATTAAATAGATGATAATAGAGGTAATGCCAGAAAAATACGGTCATAAAAGTATCTTAACATTTTTTCTTTGAAGTAATGTTCTGTCTCAGTTCAGTTAATACTGAAAATAATAAGTTGTAACAAGACCATTTTCACTTAACCTCTAAGGAGACTATTAATTTAAGAGTTATTAAAAATAAGTATAAAATCTTCAGAGCTGTGGAGTTAAGAGTAAAGCTAAGAATATGCAAAAACATACGCTGTAACTTTTAGGATAATAGTGAGCAATTGGGTGGCAAAAAGTTTGGGAAGGAAGTTAACAGATGCTCTTAAAATTAAAATTTCAGATGAGAAACTCCATGAAATAGCTGGAGTAAAATTCTCAGTGAGATAAAGTGGGCTGAAGTGGTTTAACAAGTTGACTACATAAGGAAGAATGTATGCTCTCCTGCCACTCCCAAAAAGTCCATGTGGTCATTGAGGCAAAAAATGCAGTTGGTTTCTAGAAAAGTACCAGTAAAAATGACTTGAGGTAAATGCCTTCAGAGAAATTCAAAGATAAATTCTCTTTACCCATAATTATGACATATACAAAAAAGAAAAAGAAAAACTTTCTAGGAATTGTGCAAAAACAGTTTTAAGACTTCTTTTCCTGTGCTTTATTTCTCAATTTGTTCAATAGTATTTGAACTCAAAGCAAACTGTAATTAACATAGTGCATGTACTACGGTTAAGAAAAGATACCATTTTAATTTCCTGCCTTTGATTATTTTTTCTTTTTTACTAAACATCGTATTTTAAGTGATATTTTACTATCATGAGTAAGATCAGGAAGATGTTTGAAATTTGTTTTAAATAATCTTTACCTATTGTTTCAGTAGTCGTATTCTTGTTATGGCAGAGGCCTTGGGATTGATTCATTTGACCTTTTTTTAACCCTTATGGCCTTTATGAATTAAAATAACAGAAGCTCATTATCCTGAATCAAAGAATCATAATCTTGTCAGACTCTATACACTAAGTAAGATTTATCTTAGTCATTTATTTAAATGAAAACCACCAAAGAAAAAAGGAAGCACATGAAACTTTCATTTACTAGTCAGTGATAACATCAGTGTAATATATCTAACTAAATTATATTGCAATATATGCTGATATTTGCTATATTGTCACCTACAGTGAAATAAATATGTTATTATATCTAATCCCAAATGTTGTTAAAGAAATTACTATCCCTCTGTAACTAAATCAATTCAAATAACATTTAGGATTTAAGTTTTTTTAAAAACAACACCAAAAGCAATAGCGGTCCCCACTAATGAATGAGTTACTTGAGTATGAGGACTGCAAAAAAATTTGAACACTAAGATATTCAAATATCTGAGCTGAGAGTGAGCTTTGTATTGTTTCATGATTAAAGTCTCCACACAATTGAATATTGTCTTCAGTGGGTGTTAAGTGCTTAAGCAACAAGCAATGGGAATGCCAGGAATGCATGAGGGAGTCTGTGAAGCAGTCAGGATACTGGTGTAGCAATTGTATTCTCAACAAGTAATCACAAAGCGCGTGCTGAAAACCACAACCAAATTTAAATTCCCCTTCAGACCAAACAGTTAGGGGAAATAAACTATCTCTTCCTTGTGAATGAGGATGCACATATCAGACTTGTTTTAGTTCTTTAATTTTATGAAGCTTTTCACCCTTAAAAGGGTAAGTTTAGTGAAAATACAATCTGGTGGTATCTCTAGGGACTGTTCCTAAAAACTGGTTATCTCCCAAAATGCACATACTTATACATTTCCCCTAAAGCCAGGAAAGATGTCCATGTCATTAAATGGCTCTGTTTTTGAAAATTCAAAGCTCTAACTTAAATCTCAAACATAACTGACACCATCTTGGATATTAAATACTGACAATCCACTTCTTAGTTAGCTGTGCTCCATGATATACATTAAGAATGCTTTGAGGGCCCTCCCTGGTGGTGCAGCCGGTGAAAGCACAACACTAAGAAGCTAAAGCCACTTCAGCATCATCAGTTTGATCCCAGGCCCTGGAGATGACCACATGGTGTGGCAGACCTCTCCTGACCCGCCTGCTGCACCACTCAGCAATGTACTTCATCAATTTCTGCCTGTTCTGCTCCCGACTCTGTCTCCAGTGAATCCTCTCACCACCCCTGCACCTCTGACCTGTACCCCAATTCTGTACGCATAAATAAATAAAATCTTAAAAAATATAAAAATAAATGCTTTGAGAGACACTAAAGTTTTGGCTCCATCACAATAATTGATATATTATTAGAGACTGATATTTCTATATTTTTAAAAGCTTTCCGGGTTTTCAGAATCATTATCAACTCTGTTCCAAGCCTTTTCTCAGATACTCAGTCTCTAAAGAAAATACATTAATAAACATTTCCAAAATAAAACTGATGAGAGGTAAAAGTAGATATTATTGGGAAACCAATTAAACTCAAATGAAGCAAAAAATAAATATATATACATGTATAAGTCATTAGTAAAACTAAGAATAGGGCAAAATTCTGAATAAATATTTCTCTTTGGTAGAAGTGATATATATAAAAAGGTGCAGAAAAGCCACGATCAGCCATCAGAGAAATGGATATCAAGCCACAGTGAAAGACTTCCTTATACTCAGTAGGGCGGTTGTGCTTAAAACATAGATTAAATATGTGTTGGTAAAAATCTAGAGGAATTAGGACGTTCACAATCTGAGACTGGGAATACAAAATAGTGTAGCCACTTTGAAGAAAACTGGTAGTTACTCAGATTACACATAATTGCCATTACTATCCAACAATTCCACTGTCCTAGGTACGTACACAATAGAACTATCTACAAAAAGTTTGCAACAATTATCCCAAATAGCAAACAAGGAAAAATGAATATATCCATCAACTAATAAATGGAATGCAGTATTATTCAGAAATCAAAGGGAGTTACATACTGATACATTTAAATGTTGATGAAACTTGAAAACATTATACCATGTTAAAGATCTAATCACAAAAGAGTACATATTGTAACATGCCAATTACATAAAACACCTAGAATAGTTAATCTATAGAGAGTAAATTAGTCATTGCTAAGGAGTGGGGCACTGTGGAGAAGTGAGTGTCTCTGCTTATGGGGTACAGGGTTTTCTATAATGAGGTGATGAAAATGTTATAAAATTTATTTAAAATAATGCTTGTATAGTGCTCTTACTAATACTGACATGTTGCCTTTAATAGGTGACTCATATGGCATGTGAATTATATTCCAGTAAAGCTGCTATCTATAATAAAATTCATTAATAATAAAACTTCAAACTGAACATTTAAAAATGTTAAGAGAAAACAGCAAATTGCATATGTTTAATAATGTATTAGTTTGTCTTTCAAACATATACCATATATTCATCTAATTTTGTGAAGCTTACTTACGTGTATGATAAATTTAGTATAACTATTAAAAATATGAAAATCTATACTTAATATATTATGTTGACCTATCTGTACCTATATAGTTTTATGAGTAATTATATTTTATCTGAGTTACAGTTTTATCATAGTGATTTTATAACTTAAATAGATAGCAAGCTAATTTTAGGAGATATTTTTGATACATTACACATACGTGTATTTTAGTGGATTCTTAATAGACTTTGAATATTCTTACTTTTTACCTACATCACTTCGTCAGACAAGGGCTGGTTTCCTTCCCCTCCCTTTTGTCCTCCCACAAGCTAACTGAATACAACTAGACTCAGCTTCCTCAGGTCATACTCGGTTTCCAGACCTGTGATTTTAAGCACAATTGAACTTTTTCTGAAGGAATTATGTGTATGTGTCTGTGTGTAAAATATGAGGCTTTGCAGATGTTTCCGGCCACAGTTATGCAGCTGCAAAGAGTTTATTAATTATGAACTATAAGTGGATTGTTCTGTAATTGAAACTTTCTGGACTTTAGTATTATTATAGAATCTACATATATACATAGTTAGGATCCTAATGAATGTTGTTATTTTATTTATTGCAGATGGACATTTTACTCAATTCATGCAAAACTAGTCTGTTTCCATAGGAGCCTTCAAATATTTGTGTCATATTAATGTCTGTGCTTCCATAATACAAAGGGGAAAGCTTAGCTTGTAGAAATAGTACTCCCACTGCTCAAAGTGCTGACCTCATCTGCGAAGGACGGATCCAGAATCTGTATTTTAATCCTATTGACAGTGTCTCAGTGGGAATAATTACAAAAGTCTGCCTGAAAGCCAGACCTCCTGTCACTGATATGCTATGATTTTTCACATTGAGAATGAACAGTGGGCAGGGAGAATAAAAACATGATGTAACAAGTCTATTACAGTTTGTGAGGCACCATTCCTATTACCCTACAATTAACATACGTAGAGTTTAGGGGGGAAAACACAGAATATAAAATCTGTGATAACAGGTGTTCAAATGTTGAAAATAATTTGAATATTTTTAAACTGAAAAGAAAAATTAATTTCAGGGCATTATAATTACATGTGTGTTATTTATCTGTGTTATCTTAGCACTTAACGTTTTGTTGACAAGGCACACTGGAAAAGAAACAGATGTAAGAGAAGAAGCTTTCCAAAGTTTTATTTTAAAGGTTTAGGGCATAAAAGGAAATAAATGAAGCATTATATAAAATGGTTCCCCCTTTACTTTTATAAAATATAAGCTTGGAATATGCCTGGGCTTTTGTTGAGCTTTCGGGCTCTAATAGTTTTTATTTTACAAAATACGATTTTAAAATAAAGTATATTTTTAAAATTAGTAAAAAAAAAAGTCAAATGTGTCAAGTGACTCAAAATCTATTTTTTCTTCTTATTTTACTTTGCAAATATTAAACTATACAATGAAAGGAGAACTCGATTCTGACTTAAAACTTCTATGTTCAAATTCACTTTCCTACTGACTGGTATGTTATTCAGAAAAAAAACCACAATATTCAGTTTTTACATCTGTGTCTTCTTGTTATTAATTCTTACATGCAACAGATATATTGTTATTTTTTATGATTCTGTCTGGTAAAGGCTGTTTTAATCATAACTCAATAATCAGAAATCTAGTTGTTAAATGTCCCTACAATTGTTTGTATTGAAATGAAATCTTTAAAAACACATATATTTTCACCACCATTAATAAAGCCCCAGAAATCCTACACACAAACATACCCACTTAGTCTTTCAGTGGTATCTCAGCAAGAGTGTGAAAAGCCAGGTTCTAAAAAGGTGTCTGCATCTGCACGCCATTCCACACAGGCACCGGCAGGCACTGTGCAGGGATCTGCCTACCCACCCACCTCTTGTTGTCGCTGTGCCATTAATGTCAAAAACTGTCTGTGCTCTCAGGGTATGCACACATTCATTTTGGTTTATGCCAGAAAGAACCCAGAAATGGAGATTTAAAATGATATAAAATACTTAAAAAATCAACTCCTATAAAAGGAAAAATTCAAAATGAAATCAGATCCTGCCGGATCTCACTCAATATTATCCCCATAGGTCTATTCTGAGAACAACTTACAGATTAAAAAAAGAAGAAGAAACTATGAAACCTCAGGATTTAGTAACCCCAATGGAAAAGAACTAAAATAGAGTAATCTTAAGTCAGGTCTATAGCAAAATAGTAAAGCCATGGAGTTCTCATGGACTAAAAACATAAATTAGGAGAAGCTAGCTAAACAAACTCAAACATTATATTTATTTGGAATAACTTTTTTAAAAATGTAGCTTATTTGTGGCAGCATTAATTTATTTTACTACAAGAGTTCCTTGAGGACATATCAATATGAACAAGCAGCTGAAATAATGAAAGTTCTTAATAGCAATTAATGCTAGGAAAAGTTAATTTAATTTTTTTCTTCCTTCCCATGCACAGTTAGTAAGACTGCAAACAGAAAGCACGCTTATGCAGTACTTAAGCCACCATGAAGTTGATTTTCAAATATTTCTCCTCTATTCTTATAACAGAATAAGTTTTATAATTTCAGTTGTATTATTTATTCTCATTATGCTCAATTAGTCCTCATGGTTTTGAAAACAAACTAAGGAAGTTCAGACAATTTAGGCTATACATTCGAGGAAAAAAAAAAACATAATGTATGATTCAGAGTTAATCCTTTGAAAGATCAACATCTTTGCCTTAACATATTTTAAAAAATAAAATTCCTATCTTGAACAACAGACTGTTTATCACATAAGATTTCACGTAAACAATATTGAGGAGTCAGTAGGACTTGTCCCTTTATATAAATTCTGAATTTGGCTTAGCCTCCAGCATCTACTACCTGTGTGACATTTGTAAGCTGCTTATGTTCTCTACACACAATTTTTCTATATGTAAAATTGAGATTTAATAATAAGATTATCTTGTAAAATTACTCTGATATAAGTACAGAGTTCATGTGAAGAACTTAGGACAGTGCCAAGTAGATCATAAATACTCACTAATTAATAACTATTTCACAATGTCAATGTACATGCAAAATTTTGATCCCATTCTCATTTTTAATCCTGATAAACACTAAACCACTTGTATTTAACAAATACACTTGTAAATAAGCAACAATAAATCATTAGGCAAATTACTCACTCAAGCCCTAAACAAATAATCTTTTATTCTTTACATTGTGCAATGATCCTAAGTTATATCTGCTAAAAGACAAATATTACAATCTCTAAATACTATAAAATGGCATTTGACCTAGGATCAAATAATATGGATAATCAGTTGACTGTGTGTTTCTGATAACTGAATTTATAATATAGCATAAGAAATTACCCCGAAAAATTATATAGTAACTCACTTTGTATCCTTTGCTATATGCTTAACTATCTCCTTTTTCAGATTCTAAAGTCACCTTTCCTGTCAAAGCTGTAGCATTTTGTCAACGTAACTGAGAAAACTCCTCAGCACAAGTAGACGTGTAGGTACATATTATTGACCAGTTATATTTAAAACCGAGAGCTACTTGTGTCTGTTACTAGCTACTTGTGTCTGTTACTAGCTTGTGTCTGTTATTAGCTTAATGGCGCTAATAGTCTATCTGGGAAGAGCAGAATATTACATAAGTGGAAGTTAATTCAAATTGAAAAAACTTCAGCTGAATAACATATATGTGTATAAACAGTGAAATTTTACTCTATTTAATAAACATTTTTGTTCAATTCAACTTATTTAAATTACACAATATGTAAGAGATTCATCAAAAATTGTACTTTCTCCTACAATACAGATTGCAGATTTCTACATATCTGCAGAAAAGTTTACCCAATCCATAGCCAAAAAGAGAAGTAAATCCATTTTAACTTCTTAAAAAATAGTTCCACTACAACCAGTATAAGACGGGAGTTTTTCACCATTAGTTTACTCCAATAATTAGAAATCTTATTGAGACAAAAATCTTCAGTTAAAAGTGATCTTTCCAGCTATTCTATGAAGATTTTTTTTTCCTTATTTAGTCTGTTACAAAATGTGGATCAATACTAAGTCTTGTGAAGCAAATAACCCTGAAGCAGTTTACGGCATTTTGAACATGGGGAGAGATAAATAATAATTTCTGTTATGTCGGTGGAAAATTTTCTGGAGATCATAAAAAAAATCAGTTTACCCTGAAGCATAACATTTTAAAAAGATCCATCAGGAGACTGAGGAGATTCACTTGATCCTTAATTCTTTGAAATAAAATAACAGCCAGAATCAAGCCTTACAACAAATGATGTTTTGAGCTCGATTTTACAAAAAAGAACAAGCTACATGCACACACACAAGCAAACATGCACATACATATGTGAGTATACTAGTAGTTGGGAACGAGAGTTGTTAGTAAGAAATAAAAGAGTAAGAATTTGCTAACTGAATTCCCAAAGACCTCCTACTCTTTATGACAGAAAACAAATTAATTGATTTCATCTTCAAACCAAGCAAACAATCTGACCCACTTCTATCTATAGCCTATCCACTTTGCATTCATAGATTTTTGAAAAAAGATAATACAAAGGTACTACTAGAATACCATTAATATTTTTAGTAAAGTTTTTAGAAAAAAAAAACTATGTTAGATGTTTAAAGAGATATCTAATCTCGTTCAGTTCTTTTGCTTGTGAATGACTAATCCATCCTTCATGAATCTTTTAAAAGCTTAGTTCTTTCTTATTCCCAGACCTCCTAAAGTTACTGAGGACAATACAAACTGGTTTGTATAATATGCCACAATTATTGTATTTAATATCCATAACTATTTCTTCGTGTGTGTGTCTCCTTCAGCTCACTACGAGACCCTGAATGGCAGCAACTAGAGTACACACACACACACACACATGTATATGTGTATATATGTGCGTGGATTCCCAAACCTACCACAATGTCTAACACATGGTAGGAGGTTAACCTACATTGAATAAGAATCTTTATTCATCCTGCAGCATCGTGCATGTGGTGATAACCATCTCATTTACTAAAGGTTAATTCACTGACACCACTTAGTAAATTTTTCATAGTAATCTGATTAATGGAACTGGTGTAGCAGCTTAGAGAGGGCAATACAGTCCCAACTACATCAGTTAAGGAAAGATATTTCAAGGACTTTTCACTCTTAGGGAGTTCACTGTTACGCTGTACAGGGAGACACCTGCACAGATTAATGTATCAGATGATTTCTAACATAACTCTATGAGTATGCTTAACAAATAAATATAAGTATATGAATGAGACTTCAAATATTTCCTAAGATTATAATTAGAACATTTTCTTTTAACAAAGATGATGTAAGGTGCTAAAGAGGGAAAAGGACTAAACTGTGAATTACAAGCCGTAACAAAACAGTCAATGTTAAAACCTTTTTCCAAGATAATGCTAAAAGTAATACCCATACTGCATTCTTTTTAAAAAACACCACTTTCTTTAAGTATATGACCAATCCAAACTCAAAATCAAGAGTAGTCTAGTTTTAGATGATCTAGAATTGCCATATTCTAGATAGTATATAGTTACTTTTGTTTGTTAGTAATTTCAAAATAGGCCACTACTAAAATTCCAATAATTAAAATTTCTATTACAGAAAAACAGACTGACACTTTACATTATGAAAAATAATTTCAACTCACTCTTCTTCCTTCTCTTTTAAATTTTAAAAACAATTATCATGAAGTAAAAAACAACTAACTTAAATGCATTGGGTTATTACATTTGCTTTTATTATTATAAACATGTGCATTCTATACAGTTCTGATTTTCTATTCAATTTTATGTGTGCTTAAAATAAATTCATTTAACCTATGACATATGGGAAGAAAAATGGCAATACCAACAGTTAAATTCTATTCATGTGTTCATATAGTATTTCACTTTTTTCATATTAAAATTTGAGTCTAAAGGAATACCGGATGAAAAACTAAATAAAGCAGCTTAACATTAAGAGTGAGCTCAGAAAAAGTAAAGTCAAACACTTTAAAGTATTGGATTTAACACATATATGCTCACATCTCTCAATATGAAGTAAAAAAAGAAATGTGGACATGAAATACTGTTTTATCATAATAAAGAAAATAATGTAAATTTGTATAATTCCAAGTAAAAAAAATGTTAAAAGTTGTTATGAAGAAAGGGAAAAACTAGAATATAGTCATTGGCTGCATTTCTATACCACAGTGTTTTATTATGTACAGAGAACTGACAGGGCATTAAATCTTCCTAACTAGAGAAAAATTAT
>NW_004567102.1:41072123-41072662 GCF_000260355.1 Condylura cristata
TAATTCCAACAACTAAAGAAATAATACATATTGATGCTCCCCTCAGCAGTGTACTTCGTCAGCCTGTTCTGCTCCCCACTCTGTCTCTGGTAAATCCTCTCACCACCCCTGCACCGCTGGGTACTCAGTTCTGTATGCATAAATACATAAATCTTAAAAAAAAAAAGTATTCCATTACTCTAAATCAAAAGGAATAGAGAACTTTCAAAATATGCTATTCTATGCTGCAATATACAAATATAATTTAAAGCATATGTTGCGTAAAACAATTCTCTGCTTAGACTACAGTTAATTTTCTATTCAAATATTTACTTGTGATAATAATAAAAGATATCTATACATTTTGATATAGCTGATTTTCAATTTATATTTAGAATGAAACAACAGTACATTTTGCCTGCAGTTTATAGTACATGTAATTTTATTAATATAGTGTAAAAATACTAGTTTGATAATTTAAAGTCAAGTAAAAAACAATTTTAACAGACTTAAGAGCAATAATTCTCATTTTCATAGCTATTCAGGGAGATGATCAAATG